>NC_050447.1:12163598-12254649 GCF_903995425.1 Onychomys torridus
CAGGGGGCAAGAAAGTTCTGCGCATGTGGAGTGCGTCTTGTTGCACGTGTCTTTTCAGGAGGGTTTCTGATTATATTGAGTTTTTAAAACTAGTTTATTCGGGAGCTTTCCTTTGATTCTCTCAACCGAGCCTAAAACCGAGTAAAAAGCTCCATTTCTTGCTTTTCATGAGTGAGTGTCGCTGGGACTGATTGTGCTAATGGGGACGTGTGCTAAGTTTCCCTTCAAGTTGAGGCGTTCTTGGTCCTGTCCCTCACCTGAAGGTCAATAAAATTTAGGATAGGCTCGGTTGTCCTTTGGGATTAGTCCTAGTTGGCTTAGTAAATATTGGTTTAGGCAGGGCGCGAAGACAACGAAAGGTCAGTTTTGTGCTGTGCAAAAGCCAAATTTTCGAAGACTAATTTACGACCTGTCAGCTAAATTTAACTTGGATTATCTCTAAGGGAGCAAATTGTAAAATATCCACTGAAATGGAGGCGAGTGGCAGGAGAGCGCGCTCCTTATCAGCGACAGGACTAAGGGGAGGAAGACAGGAAGTTAGAGGAAAGCACTGGGGTCCCCAATTTTCGACTACCATGCTTTGCGGTTGAAAAGGAAAAACAGTGTCTATGGAGTCAGTTGGCAGAAGCATTCGTGATCTGAATTCTCTGGGCAAGGCTCCTCATCTCACTTTTATCTTCAGGTAGGGAAGGGATTAGGTCTCCTGTTCGAATTTAAAAAGTTATAGCCAAGGGTTGGAGAGTTGACTCAGCGGTTAAGAGCATTTGTTGCTTTTCCACAGGACCCGGGTTCGAGTGCCAACTGTCTGGTAGTTCTAGCTCCAGGAGATCCAATTCTCTCTTGTCTTTCACTGCCACTAGACACACATGCAGGCAAAACATCCACATAAAATTTAAAAGTTATAGCCTTGTAGGTTTTTTCAGTTCTATGCAAAAGTGTTGCAGTATTGAACAATGACAAAGAGCAGAGAATTGTTCGTGTCTCAGGGACAAAATCCACCCCAATCGGCATCTTGTCCTGCGTGTGGATCGGAGGCTGTTTAGGGGAGCTGAAGAGAAAGAGCCATTTTAATTTGTTTTTATTTATTTATTTTCTTTCTTTATTTCAAGACGGGGTTTGTTTTTGATGAAAGGGTTTCGTGGTTGTAGCCCAGGCTTTCCTGGTACCAGTGAGTATACTGTTGTCTTACTCCCTGTCTCCGCTCTCCCTCTCCCCAAGTCCTGAGGTTACAGACTTAGGAGTCGCCACCCCGAGCTGAGAACAGTCTAATTCTTAGGGAGTGTAGTAAGGGCGAAGTTAGCTGTGGTTGAGGGATTCCTAGGCCCAATTTATATACCGGGAGCACCCATGCACTTGCAAATTTCCAGCTCCAGCAACAAGCTGCAGTCAGGAGGGCTGGAGGATAACCAAATGGTTAAGAGTACAGAAGACCCGGGTTTGATTTCAACATCCATATGGCGGCTCACAACCATCTGTAACTACAGTTCCAGGAGGGTCCAATGCCCTCTTCTGGTTTCCACGGCACTACGCACACATGGTTCAGGTAAAATACCGCTACACATTTAAAAAGAAAGGAAGAAGAAAGCGGCAGTAAGAAAAGGAAAACGAGATGCTGGGAGGACCTAACCGCTAGAGAGGCCTAGAGGCAGCACTTATTCCGTCACGTGACCTACCATGGCCAGGGTCGCGCTGCCAGATCACGTGTGACTGCTGCGCCCTCCGATTGGCTTGGCTAGACCAGTTTGAACGGCCTACGGAAGCCGAAGCTACTCATTTCGGCCGCGTTTATTTTTTTATTCCCAGCCTTTGGCTCCCTCCTTCCGCGCGATCCTCTGGAGAAGCTGCAGCACTTAGGCGCCGTCGCTGCCTCCCGGGGCCTGGTAGGTGGGCCTCGCACGGCCGGGGCCCCTTGGCTTCAGCTCTCCTCGAACCTCCCTGGGTTCTGGGCCTGCGCCGCGCGCCGCCCAGGCGTCGGGGTCGCGCCCGGCTGAGAGGCGGGGAACCGGGTTGGGCCAGCTCGCGTGGCCGGCAGAACGGGCCGGGCGGGGGAGGGGGAGCAGAGCCGATCTCAGGGGGTGGGGCCTCGGCGCCCGGGCAGGTTTGGGTGCCACGAGATGCGGGCCAGTGGGGCGGCTGGGGTCGGGCTGGAGGGGCCCTGATTGGGGGAAATCGTCGGGGGACGTCGCGAGGATCGGGTGTGTGTGGCTCTGTTTCAGCGGGGTTTGGTTGGGTCTGATTGGGAGAGACAGCCTTGAAAGTTGGGCGGGGGGAGATTGTTAGGTCCTGGTAGGGAGGGGCGTCAGACTTAAGCCTAGAGGGCTTTCCTGGGTCTGACTGTGAGGCGATGATGGGATCCGTTGAGGGTAACGCTCCGGGTGAGTGTTTGTGTGGGACTCTTGAGGGGAAGCTGCAGGGATTGGACGGATGGTGGTCTCCGACACCAAGTGGTCAGGGGCTAAAGGGAACTTGATTAGGGGGGCTGCCAGAGATCCGTGATCAGTAATTACTGCTGACTTGGGCGGAGGGTGAGAGCTGGAGGCTTGGCCAGACCTGATTGGGGCTGGCAGCGGGCACAGGTTCTGGGGGCTTTGGTCGCGGATTGAGTGGTTTTGACTGGCTCTCGTTCAAAGAGACATTGGAGAGCTGTCGGGCATTGCTTGTATTCTGGTTAAGGGGAGTCACTGGACCGCGTCCAGACCAGAAACGGGGGCATAAGCGTCTGCCGAGCTTGTAAGGCTGGTTTAGAGGAGGTAGCAGGCATGAGAAGGATCTAGGAGCTTAGGGACCTAGAGGAACTCAGGAACCTAGGAGGCGGCTAGGATCTACCGGAGCTTGAAGGCTGGATTTTGGGGGAAGGAATCCTCGTGGACTGAGCCTTCACCTGGAAGACCGCTGGGGCGGGGCCCTCGTCCTCGAGGGAGGCGGAAGCCGTAGGGCCCGTAATCGGGGGCGGCGGCATGGACCGCCCAGGGAAGAGGGTTCCACGTTAGTCTCGCCGTGGATCCATCGCGCCCCCGCCACCAGTCCTGATGGCCCGCTTTTATATTCCCCTCACTCGCACTCCCGAGCCCGCGACTGCGTGGCCGAGGATGGCTTAGCTGGCGGGGACCCTGCACTTGGACGGGCGCGGATCCGAGGCCTCCGCTTGTCCGCGGAGAGCGCTTGCATCAGCGTGCATCCGCCTCTGCCTTGGGGACTCAACTTGGGTCTCACACAGAACCCCGGCGACCCAGCGCTGACCCAGGCCCCTACCCCTGCAGTTCGCCTTGCGCCATGGACTGGCAGCCAGACGAGCAGGGCCTGCAGCAGGTCTTGCAGCTTCTCAAAGACTCGCAGTCGCCCAACACAGCTACTCAGCGCATTGTGCAGGATGTATCCTTCTTTCCTTCCGGGGCTGATGGAACAGGGCTGATGTTTGAACCTCCTGAAGACTAGAGAGGGAGGGACTACTTCTTGATCCCCAGACTCTGCTGCAAGAGAGAGAACATGACATGAGCGGAGAAGTAAAGGCTTAGATCCCTGGGTTCCATTTCCAGAGGTGCAGAAAATGATGGGAATGCCTGATGTTCACTGAGCACTTAATCCTGTAACTGTTAAAGTGAATGCTGTTAACTGTCTTTACAGAGGGGACCTGGAGGCTTAGAAAAGGTAAAGGTTTGGCAAAACCTCAGCTAGGAACCAGTGTGAGAAGCCCAGCCTTCTCAGATTTTAGTCCAGTCTGCCTTGTCAGAATGAGGGTAGATGGGGAGGGACGCTGGAGTTGCACCATATGTGTTTGTGGTTGAAAACTTTTCTTTTCCTAGTTGCTTGTGTTAATGTCTTGGTTAGTTCTGTTGTCAGTTTGATACATCTATGAAGAGGGACCTTCCTTGAAGACTTACTCCTTCAGAATGGCCTGTGGGAATGGGTGTGGGGCAGTTTCTTGATTGATAATGGATGTGGGCAGGTCTGTCAGTCCAGCCCTGCCCATCCCATTGTGGATGTTATCCCAGGGCGGGTGGCCCTGGGCTGTATAAGAAAGGTAGCTGAATGTGAGCCTTGGAAGGAGCCAGCAACCAGCTTTGCACAGGGGTTTCTGCTTTGGGACTTCTCTCCATGATGAATTAAAACAAACCTTTTACTCTCTGCCTTGGTCTTGGTCAGTGTTTTAACACAGCCAACAGAGAAACAAATTAGAATAATGAGTTCAGATTTTTAAATGAAAATTTTTAAATGAAATGACCATGATGGCATAAACCTTTAGTCACAGTATTTGAGAGGCAGAGGCAAGTGAATCTCAGAGTTTGAGGGCAGCCTGGTCTTATGTAGACCCCGTCTCACTTGGAAATAGGGTAAGTGCCTCCTTTTCCTGCAGCGCTGAGGATGGAACGTAAAGGCCTGGAGCATACTTGCCACTTGCTTTATCACTGAATTGCACCCAGTCCTGCTCCCTGGGCCTTAGCTATTCTCTCTCTGCCTTAGGGCTGGAGACTGTCTGTATGGCCTTGCACATGCTAGGTGTGTGTTTTACCCCTGAGCTGTATCCCTGGACTGCTTTTTTGAGTCAGTGTCTCTCTAACAGAATAAAAACTGAATATGTAGCTCAGGTTGGACTTGAACTCGGGGGTGATCTTCCTTTCTCAGCCTCCCTGGTGCTAGGATTATAGGCATGCACCACACCCAGGTAGCCTTCCATTCTGACTGTGAAAAACAGGCATTACTGGTGTGCCGAAGTCAGAGGTGAATAGCAGCTGACAGTCTGAATAGTCTTTTCCAACCCATTCCTGCTCTGGAAGGACATGGCCGAGGTGCAGGAAGCTCAGACATGTACCCTAGTCCATGTGTGAACCTGGTCCTCCTGGAAAGGCCCTTAGGTGCTATAGGGATATAGACATCCCAGGAGCTGGCTGCCTAAATGCTGTAGTCACTCATATTTTGAGCAATGTGGCAGTGAGAGAATATTGCCTAGGAAAGGTTCCTGTCTCTCAAGTTCTTTTTTTTTTTTTTTTCCCCTTGAGCCAAGATCTTGGGATATGGTCCATGCTGGCCTGGAATTCAAGATCTTGCCTCAGCTTTCCTAGTTCTGGGATCACAGGGGTGCCCCAATACACCTGGCTTTCCAAGTCCCTTAACAGGTTGGCAGAAACTTAAACAACTCAACCAGTTTCCTGACTTCAACAACTATCTGATCTTCGTCCTGACCAGACTCAAGTCAGAAGGTATGTTCTCTGTCCCTCTGGTGATGCAGATCTTGCTTTTCTAGTCACTGCCACAGCCCTCTGACCTTAGCACGTTTCCTGCAGATGAGCCAACCCGCTCTCTCAGTGGCCTCATCCTCAAGAATAATGTGAAGGCGCATTACCAGAGCTTCCCGCCTCCTGTGGCCGACTTCATCAAACAGGAGTGTCTTAACAACATTGGCGATGCCTCCTCTCTCATCCGAGCCACCATTGGTGAGGGGGCTGTGGGGGTCGTCATCAAGGACACACTAAGGGCTTGCTCTGGGCCAAGAAGCTATTCAGCGTGTTCAGGGTATTGCTTACTGAATGCTCCAGCACCCTCTGATAGCACTGTTGCTACTGCCATCTGACTGGAGAGGAAACTGAGGCACAGATGATAAAGGGACTTGCCTGGAAAGTAACAGCTTGGAAACAAGCCAGGCAGTGCAGGTCAGTCTTTTTTCCCCCCTTTTTTCTTTTTGAGACAAGGTAGTCCAGGCTGGCCTCAGACTTTCCAGTTTTCTGCTTCAGCCTCCTGAGCGCCTCAGTAACTCAGTGTCCATGGTTTTGTGATGTAATTTCAAACTGTGACTGAGGTTCATCAGTTGTAATACTTGCTTCCTCTGTCCACACGGAGTCTGTCCACCCCTCAGCTGATTTCTCTTTAGTGAGAGTTAGTTAATGGAGGCTGCTTGCTGAGGAGGAAACACCTGAGGGAATGACAGCAGCAAGGAGCGTTAGGTTTACTCAGGCCTTTCTCCCGGAAGGCTGTTCGCTGCCAAGATGAATAGGTGATTCCTAGCAATGCTTTAACATTTCTAGTTAGTTCTTGTGAGGGAGAGCACACACTGCTATCCCTGAGCCTGGAGGTCAGAGGAAACATTGGAGAGTCAGTCCTCACCTTCCACATTGTTGAGATGGGTCTCTTGTTTTGGCTGCTCAGTGTATTCCAGGCTTATTGGCAAAATGGCTTCCTGTCCTTTCTTCCATCTCCTCCCATCTCAGAGTAGAAGTGATGGGATTACAGATGCACACCACTGCATCCAGGTCACGTGGGCTCTGATTACAGATGCACACCACTGCATCCAGGTCACGTGGGCTCTGATTACAGATGCACACCACTGCATCCAGGTCACGTGGGCTCTGATTACAGATGCACACCACTGCATCCAGGTCACGTGGGCTCTGATTACAGGCGCACACCACTGCATCCACGTCACGTGGGCTCTGATTACAGGCGCACACCACTGCATCCACGTCACGTGGGCTCTGATTACAGGCGCACACCACTGCATCCACGTGGGCTCTGGGGAGAAAGTATGGGTCATCTGGCTTGGACAGTAGGTGTTTTTACCTGCTGAGTCATTTTCCCAGTTCCCACTTCTGTCTGCCTGCTTGCTTGCTTGCTTCCTTCCTTCCTTCCTTCCTTCCTTCCTTCCTTCCTTCCTTTCTCTCCCTCTCTCTCTCTCTCTCTCTCTCTCTCTCTCTCTCTCGCCATTATTTTCTTGAAATCTGTCAACTAACTTGGTTTATTTTTACTTTTCGTGTGCTGTCCCTAGAGACTAGAAGACAACTTTGGAGGTTGTTTTTTTCTGTTATGTGGGCTTAGGCCATCAGGGTGGCTGCAAGTAAGTGTCTTCAACTACTAAGCTAGCTTGCTGGCCCTTCTATAGAGTATTTTAAGGAAAAGACAGCTATTTATTTATACCTCAGGAAGGGAAGCCTTAAAAAATAAAGGCTGGGTGTGGTAGCACATGCTTGTAATTTCAGCACTCACTGGGAGTTTGAGGCCAGCCTGGTCTAAATAGTTCTAGGCCAGCCATAGGTGAGATCCTGTCTCAAAAAAAAAAAAAAAAGTAAATAAAATGACTAGGTATGATGGCCCATGCCTTTAATTTCAGCACTGGGGAGGTCTCTGAGTTCAAGGCCAGCCTGATCTTCATAGTGGAGTCCAGACCTGCAAAGTCTATACATGTCTAGATTTTGTTTCTTGTCATTTTCCCCTTAGCAATATAGTTTTCTATAGGGTAGAGTGGGGTGTATAGTGCCACTATTCCTGTGTAGAGGTCTGAGGACAACTTTGGAGAATTGTTCTCTCCTACCTGTGGGTCCAGGAATGTCCAAGTCAGGTTGTCAGGCTTGGTGGCAAGCACCTTCACGATGGCCCTACAGTGTACTTTTATAACTGTATTATTGACATTGTTACAGGAATTTTAAGTCACATAGAGGTGATTTAAAGCCTGTGAGAGGTTGGGGACATAACTCAGTTGATGTAGTGTGCCTGTTATCTACAGGAGGATGTACATAGGTTCTATGCAAGCACCTTGCCACTTCCTGTAACACACTTGATTTTGGCATCTCTGAGGATACTTGTACTTGAAGAAACTTTGGAAGAGCTTTAGGGCTCTGGTACTGTTTTTGAAACAGGGTTTTGCTGCTCAGCCTGGGGTTTCAATCTTCTGCCTCAGCCTCCCCACTATAGTGCTTGACCAAAGCCATCCATTGAAGGCTGAGATCCACGTGTACAAGAGAGGCTCTGTGATGTGGCCAACACCTGAAGGGGCTGTCCCATTATGGGATGGCATTGTCCTCCAGTCTATTCAGTCACTTCAGAGACTTCAGTTTTAGGGGTTGGCATCATTTGAGAGTGGGCAGTGGCAGCTCCTGCCCTTGTGAAACACTGCCATCTTGTGTTGATGAGTGGTGTGTGCATTGGCCACCATGTCCAGCCCTGCCTGGCAGCTCCGTTGCCCTCAGGCCTCAGATGAAGCCTTTTGCTTAGTACCTGTGGATTTCATTATTCTAAATCAGTTTATTGTAATATGAACATTAGTTCAACATCAATATACTTGCTACCTTAAACAAGCATTCTCTGTTTTATGTGTGTGTGTGCATGCTCATGAGCATGTGGACAGGTGTGCACACCTGTACACATACACGGGCCAGAGGAGGGCATCAGGTATTCTGTTCTTTTACTCAAAAGCATCTGGAGCTAGGCTGGTAGCCAGCAAGCCCCAGAGACCCTCCTGTCTCAACTGATTGCTCCTGGGATAACAGGTTCGTGCCACCACACTGGCTTTTTAGCTGGGCGCTGGGAACTGAACTCAGGGCCTTCATACTTGCCCAGCAAGCACTTTTACCCACTGAGCCGTCTCCCCAGTCCCCATCCATGGATTTCTACTAGTCAGTAAGGCCGTCTCTTGTCTCTTGAGATAAAGAGCTTTCATGACTTGACTACTTGACTCCACTACCTGCCTACAACCTCTCTCTCCCCACTCTGGCCTTTGTTTTGTTACTACGCCAGGCCTGACGTACTCTAGTCAAGACACCTTTGCCCTAGATGACTGAAGGCCGCCTCCTCTTCATCTGTTTTAATTTCCCTCAGGTCTTTGCACACATGTTAAGATGTCCCCTGACCACCATTTTAAAGTTGCTCCTCTCTAGCTGGGCCTGGTGGCACAGGCCAGTAACCAGTTACTCAAGAAGTGGAGGCAAGAGGACCTGCAATTTTAGGTCTTGCCTTGGCAACTTGTGACCTTAACTCAGATGGTTAAAATAAAAAAAGCAGGGTTGAGTATTTAGCTCAACAGCAAAAATGCTTGCCCAGGTGTACTGGGCCCTGGGTTCAATCCTCGGAAGTATGAAAATGAAAATAATTGAAAAACAGTTTACTCTCAGCCCTTGGCTTGTGGCCACCCAGATCTTTGGCTAATGCATCTTCACCTTCCACCTTCCCTCCAGTTCCAAGAGTGGTGGTTTTGGGCGGATACCACAACCTAGAACAGAGCTGGCTCATAGTGAGGCTCAGCGTGTGTGCTGAGTCACCACGTACTGCCAGAGGGCCTGTCACTCTACAGTAGGGTGCTTACTTGGCATTCATGTGGCTTGGGTTTCATCCCCAGCACCCCAAAGGATCAAGGTGCCATGAAGGACTTGATTGGGAGAGAAGGGAGCCAGTGAGCCTGTTCCTTGGTGGGGAGGTTGGAGGGACTGCCAGGCCCTTGCCCAGTCTGAGCGACCTCCTTTCCCTGGCTGCCCCAGGCATTCTCATCACCACCATCGCTTCCAAGGGTGAGCTGCAGATGTGGCCCGAGCTGCTGCCCCAGCTGTGCAACCTGCTGAACTCAGAGGATTATAATACCTGTGAGGTAGGTGACAAGCAGTCTGTGGCCTGGCCCACGCAGGGGCTGGATTTTGGAGTAGGACTCAGCAGCTATCTCTGCCTCTGCTCAGGGAGCCTTTGGAGCCCTGCAGAAGATCTGTGAAGACTCTTCCGAGCTTTTGGATAGTGATGCTCTCAACAGGCCCCTGAACATCATGATCCCTAAGTTCCTGCAGTTTTTCAAGCACTGCAGCCCCAAGATCCGGTATGTGAAGCTCCCCGGGCACAGGGGTCTTAGAGCTGGTAGGCAGGCGCAGTTCAGAAGTGATCCGTGCCTTCACTGACTACCAGGTCCCATGCCATTGCCTGTGTGAACCAGTTCATCATGGACCGGGCCCAGGCACTGATGGACAACATCGATACCTTCATTGAGGTGGGTCACTAGGCTTGGGTGGATAGGGAGAAGCCGAGGGTCCTCAGGCAGCTGACCTTGTGCTTTCTTACAGCACCTGTTTGCCTTGGCTGTGGATGATGACCCTGAGGTGAGGAAGAACGTGTGTCGCGCTCTAGTGATGCTTTTGGAAGTGCGAATTGATAGGCTCATCCCTCACATGCACAGCATCATCCAGGTATGCATGGCAAACACCAAGGGCAGATGGGTGGCAGGAGGGGGTTGGGGAATCCCTCCTAGTTGGGCTGGGTCTAAGCCTCTCCCCATTGCCCCAGTACATGCTGCAGAGGACCCAGGACCATGACGAGAATGTGGCCCTGGAGGCCTGTGAGTTCTGGCTGACGCTGGCCGAGCAGCCCATCTGCAAGGAAGTCCTGGCCTCCCATCTAGTCCAGTGAGTGCTCTAGCCCCATGCTCCACAGCCTCTACCCCTGACTCCATTTGCTTCCCATAGCTCATGTAGTGTATGCCGCTTTACTTTGAATCCTGTGTACATTGATTTTTATGGGATTGTAACTTTTTTTTTGGTTTTTCGAGACAGGGTTTCTCTGTAGCTTTGGACTAGCTCTGTCCTGGACTAGCTCTGTAGACCAGGCTGGCCTCGAACTCACAGAGATCCACCTGCCTCTACCTTCTGAGTGTGGGGATTACAGGCGTGTGCCACCACCGCCTGGCGGGATTGTAACTTTTAATGGCTTCAAAAATTAGGTAGCAGGAACTGAGTGAGGTGGCTCATACCCATCACTTGGGAGGCTAAGGTGGGATGATTGCCACAGATTTTTGAGGCTGGACTGGGCTACATAGTGAGTTCTAGGCCAGTCCAGTTATATAACCAAAAAAAAAAACTAAACAAAACAAAACAAAAACCAAAAACAAAACAAAGCTACTAACTAGGCAAAAAGATGAGAAAACAATCTTTCAGCAAACCAAGGCCTCAGCCTGGCCATGCCCAGGTGCCCAGGTACTTAGGACAGGAAAGGTGTCTCCTGGCTTTCCCTTCAGGCATGACCTTCCTGCATAGGTAATGCTGTGGCTCTGGCATTCTTTTCGTTTGTTTTTGTTTTTGGAGACAGGGTTTCTCTGTGTAGCCCTGGCTGTCCTAGAACTCGCTCTGTAGACCAGGCTGGCCTCGAACTCAAAAGATCCACCTGTCTCTGTGCTAGGATTAAAGGCGTGCACCACTACTACCTGGCAGGCTCTGACATTCTTCAGTTTAGGAGTTCAGAGGCTTGAGTGATACTTTAATTAGAAAAACAGGAACTTTTTTGGGTTTTTTAGACAAGTGGGCCTGGGACTCAGGTTCTGACTCCCTCAGACTCTAAGTGCTGGTGTTAGGGCTGTTTGGAGCCCCTTTTCTTTGATCTGTCTGGATGACTTGCCTATCTTAAGTTATTGATAACAACTAGGAGGTGTGGCTGGAGGGACAGAGAACTTTGAGGAGGATTGAGACACCATTGTCGAGCGGGGCAGGATGGTTGAGTCAGTTCGATGCCGAAAGTTATGGTACTCCAGTGGGTAACTGCTTTTCCTGCTCGTTCCCTGCCACGGGCCCAGGACCTTCATTCATCTCAGCAGTACCTGGATATTGGGTCAGATGTTTGTGCTTTGTGTAATGCTGTGGTACAGCATTTTCAAGGTTTCCAAGGTTCTGGCATGTTTTGGGTTTGGGTCAAGAGCTGTTTGGTGGTACTTAACGGTAAGAGTGATAGTTGGAACAGCTGGATGTGGCTGTAAACACTTGTAGTCACAGTGTTTGGAGGTCAAGGCAAAAAGTTCATGATGTCCTTTTTTTTTAAATGTGTATCGGGGGCTGGGGATTTAGCTCAGTGATAGAGAGCTTGCCTAGCAAGCACAAGGCCCTGGGTTCCATTCTCAGCTCCAAAAAAAAAAAAAAAAAAAAACAAACCATGATCTGCCGGGAAGTGGTGGCACACGCCTTTGATCCCAGCACTCGAGAGGCAGAGCCAGGCAGATCTCTGTGAGTTTGAGGCCAACCTGGGCTACCAAGTGAGTTCCAGGAAAGGCGCAAAGCTACACAGAAAAACCCTGTCTCGAAAAACCAAAAAAAAAAAAAAAAAAAAAATGTGTATGATGTTCTGCCTGCATGTGTGTGTATGTATTACAGTGCCTACAGACAGGCCAGGATATTTGATTCCTGGGGCTGGAGTTAGAACAATTGATGGTCTTAACTACTGAGCTGTCTCTAGTCCCAGTGGCTACATAGACCCTGTTTCAAAAGGAGTTGCGGGGAAGATTACATCTCTTAATCATAGTGGCTGGAAGTATGTTGTTAGTTCCCTGAAGGCGCTGAGCAGACACAGGACACAGGAAGATGGGTGTGTTGAGCAGAGCCTGTCCCTTGCTCAGCACTCCTACCCACGCCTGCTTCCTCTTCAGAATGGGCTCCTCAGCTAGAGTCCCTACATTCTTCCCAACAGTCTCTCTCCCCACAGGTTGATCCCGATTCTCGTGAATGGAATGAAGTACTCTGAAATTGACATTATCCTGCTTAAGGTCAGCTGGGGTATCCAGGGTTGGCTATGGGTTGCCAAGACCAGGGGTGTTGGGTTGGAGTCTCCAGCCAGTGCTGAGAAATCTTCCTGGGCTGGTCCCTAGGGGGACGTGGAGGAGGACGAGGCCGTACCTGACAGCGAGCAGGACATCAAGCCACGCTTCCACAAGTCACGCACAGTGACACTGCCCCACGAGGCTGAGCGGCCTGATGGCTCTGAGGATGCAGAGGATGATGATGATGATGACGCTTTGTCCGACTGGAATCTGAGTAGGTTGTAGGCCACCTCTGCAGGGAGAGGGTGAGAAGCTGGTGCCAAGCAGTTTGTGAAAAATTGGTAACATTTGGTCCCATGGCTGAATACCTGCTCCACAGGCCTCTCTGAGCCTGCATCCCATTGTCCCCTTCAGGGAAGTGCTCAGCTGCTGCGCTGGATGTCCTTGCTAACGTCTTCCGGGAGGAGCTGCTGCCCCATCTACTTCCCCTGCTCAAGGGCCTTCTGTTCCACCCCGAGTGGGTGGTCAAGGAGTCAGGGATCCTGGTGCTGGGTGCCATTGCCGAGGGTGAGTCTGCAACATTTGATCAGCGTCTACCTGGGCTGATGTGGGCATGCCAGTGATGAATGCAGCACAACACAGGCCCTCCAACTCCCAGAGATCCGCCTGCTTCTACCTCTCCTGGGATTAAAGGCGTGCGCCACTACTGCCTGGTTTCCTCATTCTTTCCAAAGAGCTCTGTTATCTGTCTTCCCCTTGGCCTGAAAGACACATCCTGATCCCACCCACCACCCCTGCCATTGCCAGCAAATTCTCAGCACATCAGTCCTCTTCCTGGTTCTCACAAGCAGGTGATTCTGTGATGGTTCAAGCATAGGACAGCAGGTGTAGTGCCCACTTCAGGTCCTTCCTCAGTACCCACCCCACTGGGGTACCCCTTGTCTGTGGGGAATTCCATCTGCATATCCAGGGCCAAGCCCAGGCTTCAGACATGGGCAGACTGAGCTCCACAGGCTGACACCACTTTCCTCATGCCCTGGTGTACATTCTTGCTGTTCGGCTGCCCACCGGAATTAGAAATGTCTAGTTTTGGAGTTTTTTAAAATTTAACATAGTGTAAAGAGCACAGTGGTGTGTATATCTGTAGTTACAGAACTGGAGAGGACTACTTACGGCAAGTGTGAGGCCAGTGTAGTCCATACAGGGAGTTCAGGCAAGCCCATAGTGTGTCTGGGAGTTGGCATAGCTTTGGGGCTTTTCCTCCACAAGACAGACATAGGGTATGTGAGCTGTGGCCATTTTGGCCATGTGACCATCTCACCACCCAGAATTGTCACCTCAACTCTGTAAGAGCTTTCAATCTGGAGAGCTTTTAATGCCTGTGAGTGAGGCCTAGGGTTTAGAGTAGGATACAAAGTCTATCAGTACAACACTTGTATGGATTTCAGAAGGCTGGAGGTTCCATCCAGAAATGGTTTCATGACCTCTACTTCCTAGGTGACTATGACATCTCAGATACTATGCAACATGTGCATGGTTATTTTTTGTTTTTTGAGATAGCATCTTGTTATGCTGTCATATCCTGCCTCAGACTTCCTAGTGCTGGGTTAGAGTACAGGGAGTATCTATCACCTTATCACTTGTGCATATGTTGAGACAGTCCTGTTAGGTGTACTGTGTTCTGTAGACCAGTGAGGGAGCTAGAAAGTTGATCCCAAGGTGGTAAAGAGGTGTGTCCAAAGTCTTTTAATTCCAGTTCTTAGAGATAGGCAGATCTCTGAGTTCAAGGCCAGCTGGTCTAGACATCAAGTTCCAGAAGGGTCAGGGCAAAAGAAGGGTGGGGGACGGACTAATAATGTGCATGAGGCCTGAAGGTTTTTGTTTGTTTGTTTTAAAGAGGGTTTCTCTTTGTAGCTCTGGCTGTCCTGGAACTCACTCTGTAGACCAGGCTGGCCTTGAACTTGCAGAGATCCACCTCCCTCTGCCTACCGAGTGCTGGGATTACAGACATTAGTTAACCACCGCCCAATGAGGCCTAAGGTTTTATTCCTTGTTTTGATTAACAAACAAAACCTCTGTAAATAATTAACTAAACAGTAATGGTAAAGATGAAAAAATGAGGGTTCAGTGGTTAAGAGTGCTTGATACTCTTCCCGATGATCGAGACTCATTCCTAGCACTCACCGGGCCTCTCACAATTTTCTGTGACTCCCGTTCCTGGGCATCAGCACACTCCTTCCACAGAAATAATGAGCAAGAGGGGAGGGAGTCAGAAGAACACAGCCTCAGGGTTCAAGTTGAGAAGCACTTCCTGTCCGTCTGGGTCCTTGCTGCCCCATGAAGTCTCATATAATCCTGCATGTTTTGATTAGTCCTGTGTTATTTTGAAGGTTGTGTGTGGGGGTACTTTTTCTGTGATATGCTAGCCTTGAACTGTGGCATGCCTCCTGCCTTGTTCTAAGTGGTGGCATTATAGGTTTCAGCTACCGCCCAGCCAGAAATTGAGCCACCTCCAGCTCCATTGTATCTGCTGTGTCTCCTCTTGCTCCTGTCTTTCATGTGCTCTTTAATGCCTCCAAGCCTCAGTTTTTCCACCTGTCATGTTGGATTGGGTATGCCTAAGCCCCAGCCTTTTCTTTAAACCCCCCTGTCTCCGGGTCACTGCAGGCTGCATGCAGGGAATGGTGCCCTATCTACCAGAGCTGATCCCACACCTCATCCAGTGCCTGTCAGACAAGAAGGCCCTGGTACGCTCTATTGCCTGCTGGACGCTGAGCCGCTATGCCCACTGGGTAGTCAGCCAACCACCTGACATGCACCTTAAGCCTCTGATGACAGAGCTGCTCAAGCGTATCCTGGATGGCAACAAGAGGGTGCAGGAGGCAGCCTGCAGGTGAGCCTTGACCCTTGACCCCTGTCCCTACAGTGGCCCCTCACCCTGGGAAGTGATGAAGCCTGTGACTGCTGACAAGACACTGATTTCTGTCGTATTCGTACTGGCTGATCCCATACACATCCTCCCCAGCTGCCTGTGGTCAGCTCCATCTGTTAGAGTCATTAAGCTTTCCTTCCTGTCTTCATTCACCAGTGCCTTTGCTACCTTGGAGGAGGAGGCATGCACGGAGCTGGTCCCCTACCTCAGCTATATCCTCGACACTCTCGTTTTTGCCTTTGGCAAATACCAGCACAAGAACCTGCTCATCCTCTATGATGCCATTGGCACGCTGGCCGACTCTGTGGGCCACCACCTTAATCAGCCGGTGAGACCCTAGAGACCCTCTGCCCTATCCTTGTGTCCCTTGGCATCTGATTTTTACCCTGTGTCACATGCCGGGACATGACCACAACCGTGACAGGCAGGCTGAAGCACTTTACTCTGCCTCTAGTCTAGTGTGAAAGATGGACAGTTATAAGACAGCATGGTCGGTGCTGTGCTCTGGGAGTGCAAGGGCCTGTGGAAAGCAGGAGGCCCTGCTCAGGTTTCTGGGAGTGGGGGAAGGGAAGGATGCACCAGACTGGTGAGAAGCATCAGGAGGGCTTAGAGATCTTGGAGTGTGGCCAGGAGCTTGGATGCCTTCCTTGACGGGGCAGCATTGACTGAGGTAGGCTGCCACACCTCTCTAGGAAGCTCAGCCTCCCACTCCTTTTCCAGGAGTACATTCAGAAGCTGATGCCTCCACTGATCCAGAAGTGGAATGAGCTCAAGGATGAAGACAAGGACCTCTTCCCCCTGCTGGAGGTGAGTGGGCTTAGGTCCTCCCTAAGTCCTTCCTCCTGGCCAGGGCTCACCCTTTGCCTTCTCTCTGCCAGTGTCTGTCATCTGTAGCCACTGCCCTGCAGAGTGGCTTCCTGCCCTACTGTGAGCCTGTTTACCAGCGCTGTGTTACCCTGGTGCAGAAGACACTGGCCCAGGCCATGGTGAGTACCCTGGGCCCCTGCACACTTGCTCTACTGCCTAGACCCTAGCCTACCCATCTCATCTGTCCCCTTTGTATCCAGATGTACACACAACACCCTGAACAATACGAGGCCCCTGACAAGGACTTCATGATCGTTGCACTGGACCTACTTAGTGGCTTGGCTGAAGGCCTGGGTGGTCACGTGGAACAGCTGGTAGCCCGAAGTAACATCATGACATTGCTCTTCCAGTGTATGCAGGTGAGTACATTCACCAAGTCAGGCCACACTAAACAGGCCAAGGAGACTTTTTCTAGGCCATAACGGTTTACATAGCAGCTGCTATAGTTGACCCTGGTGTCAAAGAAAAGGAGCCCTTAAACAATAAAATTTTATGGGCTAGAGAGATGGCTCCACAGTTAAAAGCACTTGTTGCCCTTGCCAAGGACCTGGGTTTGGTTCCTAGCACCCACATGGTAGCTCACAACCATCCAAAACTCCAGCTACAGGGGATAGCATGCCCTCTTCTAGTCTTTGTGGACACTAAGCACACATGTGGTGCACAGATGTACATGCATGTAAAGCTAATCATACTAAAGACGAAAATAAATACATGTTTTTGTTTTTTTAAGACTGGTCATTACATGACTATTACATGACTTTAAACTCAGCATTCAGGAATCAGAGGCTTGTGGGTCTCTGAATTTTAGGCCAGTCAGGTCTAAATAGTGAAGCCTGGTCTCCAAAATCAAATAATCAATTCTGTGCAGTTGAGATAGCTCAACAGGTAGGGATGCCTACCACCAAGTCTGTGACAACCTGGCCAGAGAAGCCCAGGACCCCGTGAATGAAGGATGAGCCATTCTTACAAGTTGACCTCTGACCTCCACATGTCTGTCATGGCCCTTGTGCCTCCTACTCAGAGACAACACACAAAGGTGAATACATACAAATTCTAAGGCTGGGAACATACCCTGTAAACATGATGAGCTCCACAAACTGGTTTTTGTGTTTGTTTGTTTGGTTTTGGTTTTTCGAGACAGGGTTTCTCTTTAGCTTTGGAGGCTGTCCTGAAACTTGCTTTGTAGACCAGGCTGGCCTCGAACTCACAGAGATCCACCTGCCTCTGCCTCCCGAGCGCTGGGATTACAGGCCTGTGCCACCACTGCCCGGCTGTGTTTGTTTGTTTTTTTTAAACAGTTGTGTCTAGTGGCACATCCTTGTAATCCCAGCTGTGGGGAGACAGCCAGAGGCAGACTTCTGGGGCTTGCTGCTTAGCCACTGTATTCCAATTAGAGAGCTCCAGGCCAATGAGAGACCCTGTCTCAAAAGACAAAGTGGAGGACTGGGATAGTCAGTGGGAGAGCTTTTGCCTACATTGTGTAAGGCTCTAGCAGTCTCCACCACTAAAAGAAATAAAAACAAATAAGTAAATGTTGGTGGTTTCTCGGGAATGTCACCTGGTTTTTGCCTGTCCTCCCATGCACAGGTATCCACCCATACTCTGTTATACACAAATACAATTCTTGTCAGGAAATGTAGTACAGGTTGACCTCAAAAATAAAGTTTGGGCACATGCCTTTAACCCAGCACTGAGGTCTGGGCTGAGCAGAGCGAGGTAGTTAGGTGGCTTCCTCAGTAAAGTGCTTGTTGGACAGGAATGGGAGCCTCGTTTGATCCCCATTGCCCGGGGGCAGGGGCTGAAGTGGTGCTTCGGTTAAGGGCACTTGCTGCTCTTCCAGAGAGCCCAAGTTTGGTTCCAGCACCACATCAGGTAGCTGACAGTGACAACTGCCTGTCACTCCAGCTCTGGGGGAATCTGACTCCTTCCAGGGACACCTGTACAACTCTTCCCCAGAATATACACATAATTAAAGATAAAAATACGAGTATAGTTACCCAGAGGTCCCTGTGATCCCGGCACTGGGAAAATAGAGACAGGATCCCTAGGGTTCTCTGGCCAGGTTGTCTTGCTGAGGTTTAGTGAGCTTAGTTTTAGAAAGAAATTATGCCTTGAAAATAAAGTTGGGTGGCAGGTGAGGATGATGACCCCATGAGCATGCACACTCGAGCCACAGACAGAAGTTAGCCTGGTTTGTGCCGTGGACCCTGTCAAAGAAAACTTAGGAGTGTATGTATGTATGTATGTATGTATGTATGTATGTATGTATGTATGTATTTATTTTTCGAGACAGGGTTTCTCTGTGTAGCTTTGGAGCCTGTCCTGGAACTCACTCTGTAGCCCAGGCTGGCCTTGAACTCACAGAGATCTACCTGGCTCTGCCTCCTGAGTTCTGGGATTAAAGGCATGCACCACCACCGCCCGGCGAAGAGTGTATTTAATACAACTGTTACTTTGTGGTGTGGGGACTGGGTTCTGGAGCATTTTAAGTAAGGTCCTGGCAACAGGCTATGGTAGAGTGGGAGGTGGCTAACAGAGTAAGGGACAGCCCTGCACCTCAGCCCGTGTCTGTGGTCGGGATGTGCTCTAGGGATTGTGCCACCTCGGCTGGCTTGGATGGAAGGAGTGGGAGCCCTGTCATTTTGCCACCTCTCCCAACTCCAGGATTCCATGCCGGAGGTCCGGCAGAGCTCCTTCGCCCTTCTGGGAGACCTTACCAAAGCCTGCTTTATCCACGTCAAGCCCTGTATCGGTAGGCTACCTACCCCCTTTGCCCTGTCCTATGGCTCCAGTACTGGCTGGCTTCCAGTGATGGAGGCATACCCTGGGAGGCCCATGACTTGACTGAGATGTATTTGTACTGTCTGATGGGCTGCCCAGCCAGTTCTGGGAGCGTGGCCTCAATGGCCTTTCTGCCAGTTTTTTCTTTTTCTGCTCGTCTCTTTACATTAGCTGAGTTCATGCCTATCCTGGGCACCAACCTGAACCCGGAGTTCATCTCTGTCTGTAACAATGCCACCTGGGCCATTGGGGAGATCTGCATGCAGATGGGTGAGTGCCCTGAAAGTGGCAGACTATGTTCCATTGGTCTGTTTCTATTCTGGGGGCCAGAGCTTGATTCTCAAAGGACCCTAAGAGAATGCCTCTGATTGGCCAGGGACAGGAACATGCTTCGATTTCCCTGACAGGTGAAATCAAATAACTAAAAGGTGGAGGAGATGGTCTGTTTCTGCTGGACGATCTCATGTAATTTGTCTTCCTGAAAGGCCCAGTGGGATCGGACTTTGGCCTCCTCACCTTGTGGGTAGTGACTTGAGAGAGTCCTTTGGGTGGGTCTGTTGTGTCTGTGGACTTCACTGGGAGCTTCCCGAGGAGGCTCTTTGTTTACTCAGGTGTACCTGTCTGCATGGAACTGGGGACATGGACTGAGGTCAGCCATACCCAGCTGGCCTCCTTTGTGGGTGGAGTGGGCCATGCAGGGCTCTGAATGGCTGGTCCCTAGGGGCAGAGATGCAACCCTATGTGCAGATGGTCCTCAACAATCTGGTGGAGATCATTAACAGGCCCAACACACCCAAGACACTACTGGAAAACACAGGTGAGTACCAGGCCTCGGCTGAGAGGGGAGTTCCAGGAAGGGTGTCAATACTTGAAATGGGATTCTGGGAGGGGCCCAAGAAAGAGTACTGGCTTTAGAATATATGGGAAGAGATCCAGGCTGGGCAGGGAGGACACCTGGATGGGCCAAACTCAAAGGCCCAGGCTAGCCACAGGGTCGTTCAGTTGGGGCCTATGGGGCGGGGCTCGGTGCCTCCTGTCAGAGGCCCCGCCACGTACCGTCCCGGGGCCACTCGGGGTTGCAGGTCGCCTGACGAGTCCCTCTGCCATTCCAGCCATCACCATCGGCCGCCTGGGCTACGTGTGCCCACAGGAGGTGGCACCCATGCTGCAGCAGTTCATCCGGCCTTGGTGTGTGCCTGCCTGGGTGGGGCCTGCTGGGGGTGGGCAGGACAGCTGTGCTCCCCAGCGCCCCTCATGGATGCATGTGGGAGACCTCTACCCACGGACACCCCCACCCCCACCCTCTTCCCTCCATCCATGTTTCATCTATGCTTGTCCAGCCCCAAGTCCATCCACTGACCTGCTGCCCTCCTCCATGGCCAGGTGCACGTCCCTTAGGAACATCCGGGACAACGAGGAGAAGGATTCTGCCTTCCGAGGCATCTGTATGATGATTGGTGTCAATCCTGGGGGTGTTGTGCAGGTCCGGGCAGCGGGGCTCAGAGGGCAGGGCGGGGGCTGGCTTGGGCGGCCCCTCACATGGGATCCGTCATGTTTCAGGACTTTATTTTCTTCTGTGATGCTGTAGCCTCCTGGGTGAGCCCGAAGGATGACCTTCGGGACATGTTTTATAAGGTGAGGCTCTTGCTTGTCCCATGGGAGTCCTGGGGAGTGGATGCCACAGGCTTGCCCCCAGCCCATTGTCCCCCGCCTCACTGCAGATCCTCCACGGCTTCAAAGACCAGGTTGGGGAGGAAAACTGGCAGCAGTTCTCAGAGCAGTTCCCACCTCTGCTCAAGGAGAGGCTGGCAGCCTTCTACGGGGTCTAGGTGAACGTGGAGACCACCAGGTGAGCAGGGCTTCCAGTACTCAGCCTGTCAGAGTGAAGAGGATGAAGGCCCTGACTCTCCCTCTCCCCTGCAGGTTTCTGTCTGCGTCATCGTCGGAGGGTGTGCTGGGGAATGTGCTGCTTCCAGAAGTCACTGTGCCCTGGTCCAGGGGGGTTAGGGAGGAGTGAGTGGGACCTAAATCCAGATGCTATCTAGTCTGTGCATCTGTCCATCTGTCGGTCCACTTGCCCCACCGGGCCTGATGAGTGGGCAGGTGGGTGGGGACTCCATGCTCATCCTACAAATAGGGAGGGGGGTGGGACTTCTTGGTGGGCAAGAGTTCTCTGGGCTCTAATCTGGGTCATCTCAGGCAGCCCGTTTGGGCCAGCCACGTGGGAGGGAGGAACCCTAAGGCCTACCGAATCCGGTGTCAGATAAGGCAAGGGGATTACAGGTGGGGAGGGGGGTTCCCTGTAGAGAAGCATACACTCACATGTACACATGTGGACACACGCATGTGCGGGCACCACAGCCAGCTAGGCTGGGCCAGTCGCCCCACCATTTCCTCGACTGCATGGAGACAGTAGAATTAGTGAACCCCCAAATTATGCCTATGGCCTTCTGTGTACCTTGCATCTAGAGTATATGAAGCTTCTGCTGTTTTGCCAGAATTGGCGGTGATTGGGAGGGCTGGGAGGTTTGGGGGACCTCAGCTGGGCCCCCAGGGCCAAGGGAGGAGGGCGGTCATTTGGGGGCTGCCCAGCACTTGCACACTTTGGACCTGCTCCATATACTTCTGCCAGCTTCATGGCAGCCACATCTAGTGTGTCCCCATCTTTGTCACATCCCAGCCAGCAGCAGGGTGGGGACCATTGGAGCGGCGGGGACTAGCTTGAGGCTACCCTAGATGCTTTTCCTGTGCTCCAAAGGTATTTAAAGGCACAGGCCTGGGACTAATTTTCCTTAAGAGAGCTAAGGGCAGCCAGAGCTGCCAGCATGATTTCCTGGATCCATTGAAACAGCTTCAAGGATAGTCCAGCTCTCTGCTCCTGAGAACTCCCTTCTCAAGAGCTAGGGCAACAGCATGTGATTGGTGAGGACAAAGGACAAAGGTTTACTGGGTCCAGCAGATTTGAAGGCTTGGGGGCGCAGAGTATACCAGGGCCTCAAACTTTGTCCCTTTTGGGACTTAATGTTCATCACAGTGTCCACTGGACTCAGACCCCCCTCCCCCACCAGATGAGTACACTGGCTCTAAAAATCCTTGAAGAAATTGGTGAGGGATGCCATCAAAATGGGAGTGGCTTTCTGAGAGGAAGGTGTGTGTGTGATTATTTCCAAATTGGCTGTGGAAATCAGCATTGCAAGATCCCTGAACGTTTTCCCTCCATCCCCTTTCTTGCTTCCTACTTCTTTGGGAGCCCATTATATTTTGGGCTTTGACTGGAGTTCTGCATCTTAAGGCCTGCTCCATCATCCCTCTGAGGACCTGGACCTTAATCCCATCCAGGCCATGTGTCTTCTCTCAAGTAGGGTCAGGCCCTACCTCTATTCCCAGGGACACTTAGTGCACATTCCATAACTCAGCTAGTGGTCCCCATCCCTCCAGCCTCAAACTTGAGCAGGTCTCTGGAAGCCATTTGTAGGGAAAAAACTTTTTTTTAAAGAAAAATACCATTAGCTTTCTGGTAATTCCACTTCTTTGGAGCATCCTCTGCTGGGTCTTGGGGTGTATTGATGGATTGACTGTCTGATGGAGTTGTGACTCCCTCTGCCCAAGGTGGGGGTTCCAACGAACTTCAGGAAAGGGGAGCCCAATTCTTGTATTTTCCCTTTTTTTATTTTATTTTATTATTTTTTAAAAGAAATTATTTAATTCTTTAATTTATTTTTTAGTTGGTTTTTGCACAATAAGTTTCAGTTTCTTAACCTTCTTTGCCCAGGCTGCTGACACAGACTGACCTTGATCTGCAGCCCCCACCCCCCACCCCACCCTCATTTCCCTGAGTCTTTCATTACCATTAGCCTGTGGGCTCCCAGGTGTATCCATCTGTTACTGTGCTGTGCTGGGGACTGGCGCCTAGGTGGCGTGAGATTCCACTTGTGTAGAACTTTGTTGAGTAAAGGTCAGTTTCTTGTGAAACCCTTGGTGTCTGGTCTCCTAGTCCTTGGTTTGGTGGTAGAGGGTGTGGAGTGGGCTTCTATGTGACTCCGGTGCTGTGGGAGTGTTGGTAGGAGAATCCGTGGGCTCTGGGACACCTGAGGTTTTTTCTCCAGGACTCAGTTGGTCCTGGTGGACCTGATTGAGGCAGGAGGACATCAAATTTGAAATCAGCCTGGGTTGATTGAGACATTGTCTCAAAAGGGAGCTAGTAGTTAGCTTAGCTAGAGACCGAAAGCCCTGGCTTTAATTCCCAGTGGAGATGAGTGACCAACGAAACCTGTTTTCAGTCTTTGTAGTGTGGGAAGGTGAGGGTGAAAGGGTGATTAGATGTTCATGATTAATAACCCAGTAAAGGGCTGCCATTCATTAAACCTAACTGCAAAGCCTAGCCTTACAGCAGACACAACTTTAGACCACTGGGCAGGCTAATGGAGATATTAAAATAAGAATAGCTGGCCCGGGCGGTGGTGGGGCCTGCTTTTAATCCCAGCACTCGGGAGGCAGAGGCAGGTGGATCTCTGAGTCAAGGCCAGCCTGGTCTACAGAGTGAGATCCAGGACAGCCAGGGCTGTTGTACAGAGAGACCTTGTCTCGAAAAACCAAAAAAGGAAGAAAACCAAAACAAAACTGAATGTGACAGTGTGTGCTTTTAATTCAGCTACTTGAAAGACTGAAGCAGGATTGTTGTAAATCGAGACCAGTGTGAAGTTCTCAGAAAAGTCTTTTATGCCAGCTATGTTGGCCACCTTTAATGCCAGCATTTGGAAGTCAGAAGCAGGCGAATCTCTTGAGTTTGAAGCTAGCCTGGTCTATATAGTGAGTTTGAGACCAGAGGGGACTACATAAATGAGACCCTTAAAACTAAGGGGTGAAAAACCCACTTATGTGTTAAGGTTCTACATGACCAATTAGGAATTTGTGATTGTGGGGAGCTGTACATTGTAGATGCAAAATTATCCATTAATCCTTAATAACCATTTATTGCTCACATCTGTGTCTGATCTAATCTTACTTGGGGCAAACTGAGTCAAGAGTTCCTGGGCCATTGTCATTCAACCCCAAAATAAACTTCATCTCTTGGAGCTTAATTGATGAAGTGCTTGCTGGGCACAGTTGAAAACCTAAGTTAGGATTCCTAACATCCACATAAATGTTGGGGACAGGAGAGCATATCCAACTCCAGAGCTGAGGAGCAAAAATGGATGTATTCCTAAAGCTCATTCTTTGAGCCAGCCTAGCTGGAATGGGTATCGGTGACAGACCTGTTTCAAGATAAATGATGGGGGGTAAGAGAATTCGCTGCCTGGTGACGTTTGATTCTCTGTAGGACCCACCTGAAGGTGAAGGAGAACTGACTCCACAGAGTTGTTCTCTGGCCAGTACATGTATGCTGTGGCACATAGAAGCACAGACCTCACAATAAAATTCAGAACAACAAAAAACTAAGATGTAGATTGAAGAAGACACCCTTCCTCTTTTGACCTCAGGCTTCCGAATGCACACAAAGCATAAACTCCGGGTTGAGCTGGAGTGGTAGATGGTCCAGTGGTTAAGAGCACCTTCGGCAAGGTGTCATGGTGCATGCCTTTAACTGCAGCACTCGGGAAGCAGAGGCAGACGGATCACTGAATTCGAGGCAATACATGGTGAGGCTATGTCTAAAAGCACTTGGTCTTGCAGAAGACCTCAGGTGCGTTTCCAGCACCCGCACCAGGCGGTTGCCGCCCTGTATCTCTAGCTTCATGGGATCCCAAACATAAAAGTGAAAATATGTCCTTAAAAACAACAAAAGACTTCCTCTGAGATGACAGTCGCACAACCAAAAAGTGACCAGTTTGCGATTTAGACATCCGGTTTCCATGCTAGGCTCCCGCTTCCAGTGGTTTCTGACGTCACCTAAAAACGCCGGAAATGACCTCGCGCTGCCTAGGAAACAGGACGCGGCCCAGTAGTAGCCAAACCTGGGACAGCCGCACCTACCCGGTCGCCATGGAGCCTCCCTCAGGGCGGTGCGGGGATCCTCGCTCTTGTGACGACGAGTCGGACCCCGAGCCAGACCCGGACCCTGACGCTCAGGCTGAGGCCTACGTAGCCCGTGTGCTTACCCCACCCAAACCTGGCCTGACCCCGCGGCGCTCATCGCTGCAGTCCACGCTCTCCGCGTCCCTGGGGGCGCCCGAGCGAAAAGCTGCCTCCAGAGTCCCGGCCGCGCGCCTGCCGGGCCTGCTGAGCCTTCCCCCGGAGCTGCTGCTGGAGATCTGCGCCTACCTGGATGCGCGGGAAGTGCTCCATGTCCTGCCGTGCGTGTGCCAAGCACTGCACGACCTTGTGCGTGATCATGTCACCTGGAGGCTACGCGCTCAGCGCCGCGTACGCGCACCCTATCCAGTGGTGGAAGGTACGCACACCCCGGGGAACAGGAACTCCTGCCCAGGTCAGGCTTGGGGTGGGAGAAAGAGGTACCTGGTCTGCGGGTGCACACAGCTTCTGGTGCAGAAGTCGAGGGTGTCCCAGCTCTGACTGGAGGCGGAGGAAATTTCGGATCTTGCCTAATCCTTATTATGCCACAAGTCAGATACTTGGCTTCCTCAGGCAGAGCTCTGAACCTGGGCTCTCTAAACTTAGAATTTAAAGGTTTCCCCGTTTTGGGCTTTGTTAGCACTAAGGCCCTAGCCCTGATGGGGATAACTCCAGGGCTTTTTGGATTATACTTGGAGTGAAAATGGGTCCAAAGAATCCTCAGGCTCTGGATACAGCCCGAGACACAAGCAGCAACTGGCTTAACGAAGCCCCCAGGATAGGCGAAGCAGAGGTTCTGAATCTCTAGATTCCCAAACCTGAACTAGTGTCGTGATGTAGAAGTTGGAATCGTTGGTACCAGTGGAAGTTGATACCTGAGTCTAGCCTGTCAGCTTTTCTTTTTATTTTTCATTTTGAGACAGGTTCCCGATTCTTCTTTGGCCTTAGAAGTGCTGGGCTAGCCTGTCAGCTTTGCAGAGCTGTTGTGTTATTCCTTCTGCCCCTGAGTTCATTGGTTTGTGGAGGAAAAGAAAACTTGAAATTGATGATTTTGAGTTTTTGTCCTTTAAAAATTTTTTTTAAAAGGGCTATATGTATGGAACTCAGAGCTTTGGGTATGCTAGGCAAATGCTTTATTTACCACGTGTTACATCCTCAGCACAACTTTGAGATAGTGTTGATCCTGATGTTACTGGGTCCTTCCTTAGGCTCTTGAGACAGACACATAGCAAGCTGAATGGTTTATTCCTCTGACCTGGAAGAGTTTGAGTCTGCAGACTTCTGGATTAGGGAGTTGACCTCCAACCCCCAGTCAGATTTCCAAACAGCTTTGATAAAAGCAGGTGCTTGAACCTCATCCAAACCACTGAATGGGTGACCTGGGGTTTAGAATCTGTCTTGGGAGGGAGGGAACTATTAGGAATACCCAGGGTCCTGTGCTTCCTAGGTAAGTTCTCAACTGCCAAGCCATACTTTCCACTCCTTGGCTTCTGTGTCTTGATGTGGCTTCCTGGTTTACAGTTAGAAGTTTAAGAACTGTGTCCCGGCTGGGCTGTGGTGGCGCACAGTTTTAATCCCAGCACTCGGAAGGCAGAGCCAGGTGGATCTCTGTGAGTTTGAGGCCAGCCTGGACTACAGCATGAGATCCAGGACAGGCACCAAAACTACACAGAGAAACCTGTCTCGAAAAACCAAACAAACAAAAAACCAACCAAAACTGTGTGCCTGAGTCTGGGGTCAGGTGGCTAAGGCCAGAAGGGTTGGTTTAGTCTTGAGGCCTTGTAGAGGACTGAGGGGGAGGCTGTTGTCACCTGGGCTCGGGTTGTGGGAGGAAGGTTGGAAAGTGTAGTTTAGGTTTCTTAGAGTTGGGTAAGTATTCCTAGTCCTCCATGGGAGATGGGTGGTCAGATCGTCTGAGGCAAGGCCAGAGTCTGTGCCTGCTTAGGGTAGGGGATATCATCCAGGTGACATTCTATCCAGGTCTGGTGAAGGTTGGGCTCCCTGGCAGCCAGGGCTGGACTCTCTCAGCTGATGCCACTGAGCTGATATCCTGCTCATGGTGCCCCACAGAGGAGGACTTTGACTGGCCAGCCGCCTGCATCGAGCTGGAGCTGCATCTGGCCCGCTGGGCAGAGGATGGACAGCGAACTGAGTACTTCTGCCTGGCTGATGGTCACTTTGCTTCCATTGATGCAGTGTTGCTCCTGCAGGTGAGGGGGTTTAGGTGGGAGGCCAGACGAGGTGAAGGGTGGGGAACCTCAACATTTCCATGCTCTCCTGCCAGGGTGGGGCACTGTGTCTGTCAGGTTCCCGAGATCGCAATGTCAACCTGTGGGACTTACGACATCTAGGAAAGGAGCCTAGCCGAGTTCTGGTGAAGGCCTTGGGCACCCAGGGCAATAGCACACACAAGGTGAGCCATCTTGGGAGCATTAAAGAGGCTGGGAGGGTGCTGCAGCTCGGGTTGGGTTTTGATGGCAGGGTGCATGGACTCGACTCTATCCCTGCTGGTGGTATAACTTTTGGTGAGTTCAGATTTCGCTGTTTAGGGGGCCGTAAGATGAAGCTGGGTTAAGTATTGATATGCATATGCCATGAACTCAGTCTTTGGCACACAATAGGTGCTCAGTAAGTTGTCAGGTATACCTCAAGAGGCCCAGTGCAGAACAGTTATGAAGACTATCCTTTCATGAGAAGTGGCTGGTAAATGACAGTACTACCCATCCTTAAGGTGATCTGTGCCCATGACCAACAGATTGAGTGCTGAGTTCAAATGTCCTGGCTGTGTGTTCTTGGGTGGGGAAGTCACCCTCTCTGTGCCCAAGCTGCATCATTTATCAAACAGCATGTATTACCGTGCCCTTCACAAAGGGAACGTCCTGGCCAAATGCCAGCTCACTACACATAGTAACTGATAAGGCAGGAACTGGGTTTTTGTTTGTTTCCTATTTTTGTAAATAGAAAAGGGAAAACATTTGATTAGTTAGGTTCTGGAGTAGAAGCTGCACTTTTCTTTTTTTAATTAAAAATTTATGTGTATGGGTGTTTTAGCTGCAGGTATGTCTGTGCATCAAGTGTACATCTGGTGTCCATGGAGGCCAGGAGAGGGCATGGGTCCCTTGGAACTAGAGTTATAGGTAGTTGTGAGCTGCCATGTGAGCGCTGGGAATCAACCTGGGTCCTCAGGAAGTTCATAGATGTTGAGCCGTCTTTCTAGCCCTGGAGGCTGCATTATTTGTTTGTTTGTTTGTTTTGGTTTTTCGAGACAGGGTTTCTGTGTAGTTTTGGTGCCTGTCCTGGACTAGCTCTGTAGACCAGGCTGGCCTCAAACTCAGAGATCCGCCTGCCTCTGCCTCTGCCTCCTGAGTGCTGGGATTACAGGCGTGCGCCACCACTATCCTGGAGGCTGCATTGTTCATCCAGTTGTTTGAGGCTTCAAACCTCCATTAATGTGGGCCTCTGAAGGCCTTGACTTAGACCGTGATGGCCCATGCCAGTAATACCAACACTGTCAGGAAGCTAAAGGTAGAGGATTGTTCTGAATTCGAAGCTAGCCTGTGTATTCCTTTAGCCTTTAAGCAGTCTCTGTGGGTATCTTGTAATAAGCCTGAGCTACATAATGAGTTCCGGGCCAGCCTGGACTGTAGAGTCAGACTCTTTCAAGAGCAGAAGACCAGCTATTGAAAACTGCTGGAGTGTAACAGCTCAGTGATAGAGCACTTGCCTAGAATGTGTTGAGGCTTTGGATTCTATCTTAGCACAAAGAGAGGCATGAGGGGCACTGAGAGAGAATGAGAGGTCTCTCTAGACACCACTGGGGATGTGTGTTCTTGTCCCCAGGCTCTGACAGGCTTGCAGACCCAAAACCTGACCTCCCACACTGGGATTTGTTGAGTTTGTTGGTTTTCTCCTCCTTCTGACTCTTCATTTTTGTTGTCTGTGGGAAGGGATGTTTACATAGAGTGGAAATTATGTTCATTACTGAAGTGTTTGCGGAAGTGGACATGAGGGGGGAATTGCTGTTTGGCTTTGATGAATCTGTTCATCTCTTGGATTCTTCTCTGCAAAAGCGGGAAGGTCCAGACTTCCTCTTGGGCTTTGGGGAACAGAAAGCCATGAGCTGTTGTACAGCTCTTAAAGTGAGTTGTCTTGTGTGACTTGTGTCTGCTCCCACAGGGCTGGGTGTGGTCGCTAGCAGCACAGGACCACCATGTGTGCTCCGGCTCTTGGGACAGCACTGTGAAGCTGTGGGACATGGCAGCTGATGGGCAGCAGTTTGGCGAGATCAAGTGTGAGGGGGCCCGGGCAGGGGGCCTGGGTGGGTAGGGCCCTGCCCAAGCCATCACCCCAGCCTTGTGTGCCGTGTGTCCCCAGGGGCAAGGCGGCAGTGCTGTGCCTCTCCTACCAACCTGACATCCTGGTGACTGGTACCTATGACAAGAAGGTGACCATCTATGATCCCAGAGGTGAGCTTTTAATTCCAGTGCTTAGAAGGCAAGCAGATATCTGTGAGTTCAAGACCAGCATGGTCTACATAGTAAGTTCCAGGCCAACTAGGGCAACACAGTGAAACCCTGGCTCAAAAACAAAACAAAAGAAACACAAAACAACAACAGAAAAGAACTCTAGGGTTGGAGTGGGGGGCAGGGGCTGAAGAGATGACTCAGCAATTAAGAGCACTGGCTGTCCTTCCAGAGGACCTGGGTTGGGTTGGGAGGCACCCACATGGTAGCTCACAACCACCTGAAACTCCACTTTAAGAGGATTAATTGCCTTCTTCTGGCCTCCATGGGCAGTGTATGCGTGCCATGCACAGACAGACAGATACATGTAGGCAAAATACCCATACACATAAGATAAAAACGGAATCTCAAAAACATTGAGTCATTTGAACAAAGAACTCTGGTGCGTGACAGAAATCTAACTGCACTGTGATACCTTGTCCTCATTGCAGACTGAACCTAGCGCCTCCTTTATGCTAGACAAGTGCTTTGTCCCCCCGAACTGTTGCCTTTGTACTTGTTCATCTCGAGATAGAATCTCACTACGTTGCCCAGGCTAGCCTCAAGCTCACTCTATAGCTTAGGCTGGCCTCCACCTATTATATATTAATCCTCCTGTCTCAGCCTCTAGGTTCCTAAGTAGTTGGGATTACAGGGCTGCACCATGAGGTCTGACTGATGATTAATCTGCCCCTGCCCCCATCCTGGGATGGAAGCCAAGGCCTTGTGCTTGCTAGGCTATTGCTTAGCTCCTGAGCTATATCCCCACCCCAGCCATGACTGAGTCATCTTACTCCATTAAACTGAAGGGATCCTGAGATGGACTTAGGCTTGGGTGGAATGAAGTGCTTGGCTCTGTGTTGGGAGGGACTAATGGGGTGGGAAGGGACAGTGGCATGGAGGCAGGGCCAGGAAAGGACAAAAGCCTGTGGGTCCCCATTCAGGTGGCTGCTGAGGGGAGAGGAGTGATCAGGTGAGAGGTTTTCCCAGGTGAGATGGTGGCCCAGATCCTCAGGTGGGCCTGAGTCTCTGAAGGGCTCTGATATCCTCCTTCCCCCTGGCCCATCCATCATCCCACTCCAGCTGGCTTGGCCCTGGTGAAGAGCCGGAGGCTGCACTCGAGCGCTGTACTAGCGGTGTTGGCAGATGATAGGCATATCATCTCAGGCAGTGAGGACCACAGTCTGGTGGTATTTGATCGCCGAGCCAACAGCGTCCTGCAGCGGCTGCAGGTGGGTTGTCCTCCCCAGTGGCTCCCAAGGGGACTGCAATGCGGCTTGCCATTTCTGAGCTGCTCTGTGCCTTGTCCTTCCCACAGCTGGACTCCTATCTGCTCTGCATGTCCTACCAGGAGCCCCAGCTCTGGGCAGGGGACAACCAGGGCCTGCTGCACGTCTTCGCCAACCGAGATGGTTGCTTCCAGCTTGTCCGGGTCTGCTAGGACCCTGTCTGTACCTCCCCTGTGACTCCTTGGGTGTGGAGGGCTAACCATGGGAGAGCTCTACCTGAGTGTCACCTATCCTTTCTCCCCTAGTCCTTTGATGTGGGTCACCAGTCTCAGGTCACAGGGATCAAACACTCGCTGGGGACTTTGTACACAACATCTACTGACAAGACCATTCGGGTGAGAACACTGGCCCATGCAGACACTCCCCTCCCCACTGGCCAGGTCACATATCCTGACCTCTGCCTGTTACCCTTCTCAGGTTCACGTGCCCACAGACCCACCTAGGACCATCTGTACCAGAAGCCACCACAATGTGTTGAATGGGGTAAGGTCCTGCCTCATATAGCCTGCTGGCCTACCAAGAGCCCCCGGCACCCCCTAAATTCATTATCACTGCTCCCCAGATCTGCGCTGAGGGTAACGTGGTGGTGGCTGCCTCTGGTGGACTGTCACTGGAGGTCTGGAGGCTGCTGGCCTAAACAGCTGGACATGGCTGTGGATGGATGTTGGTGTATACTGCCTGCTGAGGCTGCTCCTAAGCCTCAGCTCTGGAAGACCTTCCTGTTATTGGTGCTGCTTCTGCCCTGCTCCACAGGCCTGGGGCACAGGAAGACCTAGGGCTGGGCCCACACCCGTGCCTGTGGAGGCGACATTCTAGTTTTAGCCACCCAGGGGCCTATTCCCTCCCTTCCACCCCTGGATTGTTTTGTTCATTGAGACAGGGTCTCATGTAACCCAGACTGGCCTCATACCCACTATGTTTTGGAGGCAGGTCTTGAATGCCTGACCCTCCTGCCTAAATCTCCAAGTGTTGGGATAACAGGTGCACCCCCACGCCCAGATGATCCATTTTGTCAGGATTTGGGCGCCTTTCTCCCATAGGAGAGTGAGGAGAAATAAATGGCCTGCTGGAAACTGGAGTGTGGGCTCTCTCTGACCGCATGTCTGTGCCTTTTTGGGGTTGTACATGTGACTGAGTGGGAAGGGTAGCATGCTAGGGCTGGGGTGCCTGCTGCTCTGTGTGTGCACTCAAGGACATAGACACTTGGTCTGATGTAACTTAGTGAGATGCTTGTGGGCTATGTGGCATGTAGACTCTGACTCAAATCCCCAGTGTAGGTCTATATGGAGGGAGTAGACATCTGCCCCAACCACCCTGTAGGCATGTGGCAGGGGGCTATAGTGCAGGTCTCTTCATGCAGGGCTCTCTAGGTGCGTAGATGTGTGTGGCTGTGACTGTGGAAATGGGCATAGGAGGAAGCCTGACAGGTGTGCACTGATTCCCAAAAGCTATGGCACCCCTCAGCCTCCCGCTTCAGCACACACAAGTTGTAATACAGGAGCAGTCATGTTTATTGAGGCCCTTCTTCCTGTGGTATCCAGGGTCATGGGGTAGTAGCATTATCATGGGTTCATAGGATAGCACAGGGCTTCTTTTCCTTGAAAGGGTTGGTGGCAGCTGGGATGCCCACCAGGAAAGGGTCGCTCTTGGCCTGCTCCGTGCAGAACTGCAGCAAATCTGTGGCTGCCTTGGACACCTGCAGACCAACCAAGTCAGCCACATCTGGGTGTCCACCTGCCCCCTTGCCAAGCTGTGCCCACTCCAAGCCTGTCCAACCCTCACCTTTATGCGGTTGATGCCTGCCTCCATCCGCAGCTGCTCTACCGCCCGGCGGGCCTGTCCGATGTCACTGCCAGTGGCCACCTTGCTGGACATCTGGGAAAAAGTGAGCAGGGCTGTGCAAGCCTGAGCTTCCAAGCTTCTGCAACTTCTTCTGGGTCCCTGGCTACTCCTGGTTCCTGCACGTTCAGATACCTCAGCTGAAGACTCCTGAACACGCTTGGCTGCCTACTCCAGCCTCAGCTACCCCACTCTGGCTCCCTTCTCAATACTGGCCTCAACACTTCAAACCCCCAACCCCCACCCCTTTCCAGTCCCTGCAGAGACTTTGAAGCCAGGATCCAGTGAAATGTCACCAGCAACCACAGCAGCAGCTGCTGAGACAGAAGGGGTCCGTTCCCCAGGAGGCCCAGTGACTGCTTGGTGTCACATGTTTCTTGGATCTCCTGGGCTTGGCTGCAGGCCTGAAGGATGTGGGACTCTGACTTGCTAGATATCTGTGGACTGTCCCCAGCAGATCTCCCTCCTTCCCGCTGCCACCCTTTGCAGGCTGTGTGTGTATCCTGGCTCAGCTCTCTCCTGAACTCCAGACTGTCTTTTTAATAACTCTTCCTGACTCCATTTTTTTTTTTCAATTTTTATTTTAATGAGGTTTTGAGTCTCTTGCAGCCCAGGCTGACTTTGCTGTCAAGCCTGACATCACGCTTGTATGTTATACCTCTTACCATGTTCATCCCCAGACCTGCATCCCAGCTGCTCGGGCACCCATCTCCAAGGCCTCCATCCCTCCTCGGAGCCTCCGTATCTAACTGCCTCATGTACCATCATGTCAGCCTTTTGGTTTGTTTCTTTTTGCTTTCTTTTGTTTTTTTGAGACAGGGTCTTTCTGTGTAGCTCTGGCTGTTCTGGAACTTGCTTTGTAGCCCAGGCTGACTTCAAATTCAGAGATCCACCTGTCTCTGTCTTCCTGGGCTTAAAGGTGTGTGCCACCACCGCCCAGCCATATGAGCCTTTAAGTGAAGTTCTCAGTCTGGTTCCTGCTCTTATTGTTCACACCACTGGTCTTCCTCCCCAACCCTGACCCACTGGCCGGAACCGGTGCAGTCAGTCCCCTATGTGTCCTCTGCCAGCTCTTCTTTGCCTTGCCCTGGCTGTTTTGGGCATGGTGGTACACACCTGTGATCCTGTCACCCTGGAGGCTGACTTGGGCTACACAGTAAGACTTTATCTCAAACAAAACAAAAACAAAAACCAATCAAGGTGGGGGGGGGTGGTTGGCACCACGTATACTCTAAGCTACTCTAGAGGCTGAGGTGGAAAGATTGTTTACTGGGGGCCGGGAGTTTATAGAGCAGCCTGGACCACAGAAGGACTGTCAAGGAAATCAGAAACAGCTGTCCACCTACTCTGCAGTCTCTTGCAGTAAACTCATCCTTTGCATAGTCCACAGGAGGCTGCTGCCAGATTACCTCTTGGAATTTCCTTTGTTATTTATATGATCAACACCATTATTATCATTCATACAGCAGCTAGCTATATGGTAGGTTTCTCTCCTAGGCTACAACGTTCCCCCGCCTCATTTCCTCGAGTCGCTGGGACTCTAGATGCTCCCACCACACCCAGCCTCTTATTATCCCGCAGGGATTACCCTGACACTGTTGTTTATTTGTTCCTTTGTCCAGCCAGCCAGCCAGCCAGCCAGCCAGCCAGTCAGCAGTGTATTAGCTTTGAGCTGCTATGCTCAAATGCCACAGACTGACTTGTATAAACAACAGGAATTGTTTGTTGGCTGGGTGGCTGGAGGTCAAGGTGCTGGTTTTGGTTTTTCTAGAGATTGTTGTTTCGCCAACTTCTTTTTAAAAATTATTTTAAAATTGCATTTATTATCCCAGAAGCAGGCTGATCTCTGTGAATTGAGGCCAGCCAGGTCTACATAGTAAGTAGAAGGGCAAAGTGGCTGGATTTGTCAGCCACTCAGGCGAGTCAGAGTTACAAGGTGAGATTGTCACAAAAGTATTTATTTTGTGTGTGTTGTGGGGAGGGGAGGTGAATGTGGAAATCAGAGGATAGCTTTCTGGAGGCTGTTTTCTCCTTCTACCATGTGGGTCTTTTTTTGTTTGTTTTGTTTTTTCGAGACAGGGTTTCTCTGTGTAGCTTTGCACCTTTCCTGGAACTCACTCTGTAGCCCAGGCTGGCCTCGAACTCACAGAGATCTGCCTGCCTCTGCCTCCTGAGTGCTGGAATCAAAGGCGTGCGCCACCACCGCCCGGCCTATGTGGGTCTTGGGGATTGAACTCAGGTAGCCAGGCCTCCTGACAGTGGCCTTTACCTGATGAGTCAGGACTCCCCAGCACGGGAGGTCACCCGCCTGCTGTGTTCTCAGCTGCTCTTCTCTCTCCCGCATGTTCATCTGAGCATAACAGCCATTCCCAGTCAGGATTGAACCTGCTCCCTCACAGAAGACGGGGGTGAGGGTCATCAGACTCTCATCTGGGGATCCAGCCACTTTGCCCTTCTCCACGCCACTCCCAGATGTAGGCAGGTCTCCCCCAGCCACACATGGTATCAGGCAGTGCTAGCATATAGAGATCACCTGAGGTGGGGGCTCTATCTATGCATCTCCGGAGCAGTGTCTCTGAAATCTAGGTCTTCTGGCCTTGGCCAAAATGCCATGTGTTTGGCATTTTTCTTCAGTCACTTTCCTTCAGCTAAGGTTACCAACTCCTCCATCCACCTTTGTGTGTGTGTGTGTGTGTGTGTGTGTGTGTGTGTGTGTGTGTTAGGCCAGAGGACAACCTCAGATGTCATTCTTCAGGAGACATCTACCTGGTCCCCAGACCTTTTATTTTGTGCATGTATGAGCATGTGCATGCATGGCATGCTTGTGGGGGTCAGATGATTTATGGGAGTCCAAGGCTCTTTCCTTTTACCATATGCCTCTGGCCACTGAGCCCTCTCGCAAGCCCCACCCCCAAGGATCTGCCTGTCTCTACTTCTCCAGAGCTGGAATTACTGGCACTGCCCCCCCCCCCCCTTTTAATTTTGGGAATTGAACATCCAGTTTTACTGACAGCTGTTTCCCTAGCCCACACCGGTCTCACACAGGCTGTCCTGGAACTTGAGATTCTTCTGCCTCCACCTGACTGCCAGCTAGTGACTGCACCTCCTGACTGCTGCCTGGTGTGTGCCCCGAGTCTGGCTTAACCACAGTTTTCTGTTTCATTGTTTAGACTATGGACATCAGGAGGGCAGAGGTCTTGTTCACTGCTGAATCTTAGTGCCCAGCAGAGAGCACTGTTCAGTGTAGACTACACAAACTGTAGAATTAAAAGTGCTCCTGTGGCTTCTTGGGGTAAAATGTAATCTCTGCCTCCCACAAGAGGCCCGGGATCCGTGGGAGGGGACAACTGTGGCTGGAGTGTCCCAAGCGGAGGCAAACAAGTTTGCGGAGACGCTGGGGGGAACCAAAAGGAATCACTATTCCATTTGACAAGAGGCTGCAACTAACTCATTTTGCCTGATGCCCTAAATCTTGTCCAAGGGCTGCGTCTTAGGAACAATTATCTCGCTCATAGGGGACAGGAATATGTGGACAGACAAGTCTCAAATTAGGCCCTTTCATCTACTTGAAGCTGAGTCTGCCTACAGGAAATAACGATTCCCGGAGACGACCTACGGAACCCACGAGTAAAATGGCCGCTACCAGGACTGCGGGCTCTCTGCAGAGTCATGTGACTTAATAACTTCCGGTCCCCCCCCCCCCCCCCCCCCCGCGCGCTCTCGAGTCCCATTTCCTGGGCTGGGCAGACCACGCTGAGAGATTCAGCGGGTCCCGAGGCACCGGGGTGGCTGTGATCCGAGAGCCGCCACCGGCGCATGGAGGGGACCCCGCAGGGGGCGGCGCCCGCCGCGGCGCTGGCCGCCGTGCTCAAGCACAGCTCGGCGTTGCCGCCCGAGAGCGCCCAGGTTCAAGGGTACGACTTCAACCGCGGCGTAGATTACCACGCACTTCTGGAGGCCTTCGGCACCACCGGCTTCCAGGCTACCAACTTTGGACGCGCGGTGCAGCAAGTCAACGCCATGGTGAGGCGCTGGGCTGCCCAGGAGCGGGACGGGAGGGCGGGACCGCCGCGCAGGTCCGCGTGTGAGTGTCTGGACGGGGTGGAGTCCTGGTAAATTCACGTTCTGGGATGGGGGGTGCTTGGGGTTAGGAGGGCACTGTAGGAGGAGCTTAACGCCGGGAGAGCCCTGGGTTCGCTTTTCCCAGTGGAAGGAGACCTGAAGACGCTATGTGGTTGGTTCCTAAAAGGAAACAAACCCTAAGTGACAGACCTGGACCCGAAAGGGAGGCTAGGACCTACACAGGGGTTGTGCTTTGTTTTTGAAGTAGACCTGTATCCCTGAGTACAATCAAACTCTGGAATTCAATCCGTCTGGGGTTCCTCTACTGAAGTTTGGGGTCAGTGTGACTTTCCTGTGCCCTCATGCGCAGATTGAGAAGAAGCTGGAGCCGCTAGCACTAGATGAAGACCATCACGAAGACCTGACGCAGAGCCGCCGCCCACTCACAGGCTGCACCATTTTCTTAGGCTACACATCCAACCTCATCAGTTCGGGCATCCGTGAGACCATTCGCTATCTGGTGCAGCACAACATGGTGGGTCCACATTAGGTCTGTGGCTTCCCCCTCCTTGGGCTAGTGATGGTAAAGCTACTGTTCATTTAAGAGAAATGAAGAGGGGTCTGAAGAGGCTTAGAGGTTAAGAGTATTTGTTGCTCTTGTGGAGGACCTGGGTTTGGTTCCCAGCACCCATGTGGTGCCTTACAAATGTCTGTAACTCCATTTCCAGGGATGTAGGCAAAACACCGATACACATTTAAAAAAAAAGTAATTTTAAAAAAGGATGTGAGGAGATGGATTTTTGTTTTGGGACATGCCTTATGCCTTAGCCTCCTGAGTGCTGGAATCACAGGAGTGTTGGCTTTTTCTGGCTATGGGTCTGCTTTAAGCAGAGGAACAGGCTTGAGTTGGTTTTGTTGCATGCTTTGGGTCTGGATGAGCTCAGGCTGATGTTAGGGGTACCGCTTAGAATGAGGGTTAGTGTTGTTGCCTGTGATTATAGGTGGATGTCCTGGTGACCACTGCTGGAGGCGTGGAAGAAGACCTCATCAAGTGCCTGGCACCCACATATCTTGGCGAGTTCAGCCTCAGTGGGAAGGAGCTCCGAGAGAATGGGATCAACAGGTGGGGCTCTGAGCAGTGGGGGCAGGGGAGCTGGGCTGAGAGTCTTGGTGACTGATGCCCAGGAGCCTCCCATCTCCAGGATTGGGAACCTGCTGGTTCCAAATGATAATTACTGCAAGTTTGAGGACTGGCTCATGCCCATTCTGGACCAGATGGTGCTGGAGCAGAACACAGAGGTAGGGCTGGAAGGGTTCAGGAGGACCTGCATAGTGGATGGAGTCAGAAGACGTATGGGCTAATACTGATGTTCTCTTCCTTGTAGGGTGTGAAGTGGACACCTTCCAAGATGATCTCCCGGCTTGGCAAGGAGATTAACAACCCAGAGTCTGTGTATTATTGGGCCCATAAGGTGGGTTGGCGGGGATGATGTTCTTAGTCTTCCCAGACTTAGATGAGGAGCGTCAAACACAGAGGCTAGGTAATCTGTTGAATGAAGGGCTCCGATATCCTAGCTATGCCCTACACTATTGGGACCACTTAGGTGTATGCTTAAGAACCCATTGGGGACTGACCCAGGGTGTCATGCTCCCAGAGACAGTGGAGTGTGAGTCTGGAAAATAATGAGCTCAGTGTGCCAGACACTTTCTTAGAGGTGTGTATGGTTTTCCTCTCATCCGCCTCATGTCCGCCAGAGAAATAAGCAGCCTGTTGACGTAGAGAGGGAAGGATATCACTGCGCTGGGAATCAGTTTTTCTGGGCTATGAGCTGTAGCTGCTAACTGGTCCTGTCTCCACACCAGAACCACATTCCTGTGCTGAGCCCTGCACTCACAGATGGCTCACTGGGTGACATGATATTCTTCCATTCCTACAAAAATCCAGGCTTAGTTCTGGACATTGTTGAAGGTGAGGTGCTAAGGCCTTGGGAGAAGAGGGAGGAGGGCCCACTGAGACCAGTGCCTGACCTCAGCCCTCTCTCTCAGACCTGAGACTCATCAACATGCAGGCCATTTTTGCCAAGCGCTCTGGCATGATCATCCTGGGTGGAGGCATGGTCAAGCACCACATCGCCAACGCTAACCTTATGGTGAGTGGGGTGGCCCCTGGCAGGTGTCTCCATTGCAGACAAGGCATGCTAGGCATGGACTACAGCAGTGGACTAGATGGGCCAGAATCTCTGTCTTCTTGGGAGTGACGTTGGTGGGAGACAGTCAGACAGCAGTAAGTGACATGCACGCTGTGTGGTAACAACTCTTAAGGACATAAGTAATGTCAGTCAGGCAGGGTGACTATAGTCCCAGCTGCTTGGGAGACCGAGGCAGGAGGATGGCTTGTACATAGCTCATGGCCAGTCTGGAATGCTATAATGTGAAGGGAGTGCTGTTTAACAAAGGGAGTATTGGAAAAGGCTTCTGAGAAATGTGACCTTGCACAGACATTTTCAAGGTGTCTCCCACAGGCCTTATGGTTATGTTATGGGAAGAGCATTCCCAGTGAGTGAACAGCCAGTACAAAGGCCCTGAGGCACCTGAAGTAGCCAAGGAACAGCGTGTAGTGGAGTAAAGACCCGGAGGTTAGGCTGCAGAGCTAGCTGGGCCTGTGGAACAGAAGGAAGTGAGGACAGATCCAGGGGCTTGCAGAGGCCTGTGCTGGCTGTGGGTGTGAGTAATTATGTGTATATGTGTGCCTATGTGCACTTGTGAGTAAAGTACAGGTGTCCATGAGTGTCCAAAAGAGGGCATTGGATCATCTGGAGCTGGAGTTAGACATGGTTGTGAGCCTCCTGGCGTGAATATGGGAATTGAATTCAGGTCCTCGGTCAGAGCATGAAATACTCCTAATTGCTGAGCCATCTCTCCAGCCCTATACGCTATTCTCACGTTGCCTGTGGTTTAACTGACTTGTCACATGGGTGCTTAGAAGTGGTACATTTTGGCTTATGGAGGGATAGCTTGTACCCAGGGGTGGTTGTGTTGGAAACATGGACCAGCTCACCTGCCCAGTAACTTCAGGCTCTGATGGGCCCTTCCTAGAAGCTCTCAAGGCCTTCCACTGTGCCATACCCCTGCTTCCTTGGCTCTGGTATCTGTCTGTGGCTTCTGACCAGGCTCTCCTCTGCCCACAGCGGAATGGGGCTGACTACGCTGTCTATATCAACACAGCCCAGGAGTTTGATGGTTCAGACTCAGGAGCCCGGCCAGATGAGGCTGTCTCTTGGGGAAAGATCCGGATGGATGCACAGCCAGTAAAGGTAGAAGCTGCTGCCTAGGGTGAGTCCATGGGCTGTGGCCATGGGTCCCATAGCTCACCCAGGTTCTCTACAGGTCTATGCTGATGCTTCTCTGGTCTTCCCCTTGCTGGTGGCTAAGACATTCGCCCAAAAGGCAGATGCCTTCATAGCTGAGAAGAATGAGGACTAAGAAGATTGGTAAAGACTGGGGGTTCGCCGGGTGGTGGTGGTGCACGCCTGTAATCCCAGCACTCAGGAGTCAGAGGCAGGTGGCTCTCTGTGAGTTCGAGGCTAGCCTGGTCTACAGAGCTCATCTAGGATAGGCTCCAAAGCTACAGAGAAACCCTGTCTCGAAACCCCCCCATAACCCCCCTCCCAAAAAATCCACTGGGGGTTCTTGCCATGCCTTTATTTATTAACTTTATACACCCCTTCTTGGGCCCGCCCACTCCTTGGTCAGCAGCGTCTCTAGAATAAATGGTCTTTGTTGGGTCTTCTGAGTTGGTCTGGGTCCTTTGGCTTGGTGTCAGATCCTTAAGCCTCAGCTTGCTCCACCCTCTGCCTCATAGGTTTCTTCTCGCCAGTACTGGATGCTGCCCCCCATGGCTGTCAGCAGGCAGGGTTCCATGGGATGGTAAGCCAGTGACTGTACCACACTAGAACCCACAGGCAGGGCCAGTGCCAGGGCACCCTAAGGAATGAATGGTGGGGAGCAATTACTAGTGATCAGGCTGTCTCCTTGAGATCCAGCCTGAAGTCCTCAGTCACCTCTTTCCTGACTTCTTTTGGTGGTGCTGAGAATGTTAGGCAAATCTTACCACTGAGCCACACCCTCAGCCCAAAGACTCCTAGCCTTGGCCCAGCCAGGTGGTGGTGGCAAACACCTTTAATCCCAGCATTCTGGAGGCAGAGCCAGATGGATCTCTGTGAGTTCAAGGCCAGCCTGGTCTATAGAGTGAGCTCTAGGATAGGCACCAAAACTACACAGACAAGTCCAGTCTCGGAAAGAAAAAAAAAAGGCCCTGGCCCAATCTTCCGTGTGATCCCACCTGAATGTTAACTTTTTGGGGGTACTAGGGATGAAACTCCAGGCTCTTACATGCTAGGCAAGGCAAGTGTTTTAACACTGTTCCATTACTGGCCTGTAATGGACTCTAAGATACTACAGATATCACCTGGCTCTACTTCCAGGTGATAAGTATCTTCTTATACTTCACTTTTACCCTGTGGGCTTTTGTTTTTGTTTTTTAAAACAAAGGGCTCTGTAGTCCAGGCTGGCCTCAAATTTGCATTAAGGTAATAAACCCTTTTAAAGAAAAAACTTTTTTTTTGAGACAAGATTTCTCTGTGTAGGTAGTCCTGGCTCTCTTGGAACTCGCTCTGTAGCCCAGGCTGGCCTCGAACTCACAGAGATCTGCCTGCCTCTGCCTCCTGAGTGCTGGGATTAAAGGTGTGTGCCACCACTGCCTGACTCAGCAAATCCTTCATTATTTGCAATATAGTGTTGGGATTACAGGCTGGCTTGGAATTTAGCGTCTTCCTGCCATAGCCTCCCCATGCTCTGATCTTTTGGCTGCCATCTGCTCCAGACATGTCTTGTTCCAAGTCTCACTGTTCCTGACATTCTGAGCACTTCTTGTCAGACCCAATGATGGTCATCTCCCTTGTTAGCCCACAGCTATGATACTATAGTTTCTAACCTAGTTCTTTGTACTCAACAGTATCCTTTCGTGTGCCCTTCAAGGTGAATTTAGTCAGGAGCCTCAGAAGTTGACAGACTATTCCTACTAGTTCCCAAAGCAAGAGCTGGTCTCCAGGGTCCCCTAGTTTTCCCAATCCTCTTACCAAGCTTAATTCTGCCGACTAGGCTCCAGCACTGCTGTCTCCTTCCTGAAGGCCCTACAACCCTGACCTCACAAAGCCAGTGGTCTGTCTCTCACCTGGGGCATGTCAGGATCTGGGGGTTAGAGCCATATGAAACCCACATGCAGATCAGATTTCCTTAGTGATGCAGGCTTGGTGTCTGGCACTGGCTCCTCTCATTCAGGTTTGTTTCAGTAGCTCAGCCTGGCATTTACAGCCTGTCTGACCTGGAACCAGCTTCAGCCACCACCTTCTCCAAGTTCTTTATCATATGCTGTGTCCTTTCTTGAAATACCCTTCCTGCTTTCCTTCCTTTCTCCTTCAAATTCCAGCTTGGGAGGCTGAGGCAGGATGAATTCAAGCCTAGCCCGGGCTACAAAGTGAGACACACTCCTACCCCTGCCCTTACCACCCCTGCCAGAGGTCCCAGCTCAAATACCCAACACTGCTGCTCTTTTCAGGCCTGGGAGTGGCTGAGGTAAACACATAGCTGATGCCCTAACAAGGAATGAAAGGTGAAGGCTCACCTCTACCAGGTCCCAGAAGAACACCTTCCCATCCTCAGAGCAGCTAACCACATGTGTGTCACGCTCACTTAGGCAGCAGTCCAGCTTGTACTTTTGGTTCTTATGGCCAACATACCTAGCAGTGGGGGTGGGAGTATCAGGGGGGCTTGTTCCTCCTAGCCTCAGAAGTGGGGTGAGGGGGAAAGGCCAACTATGGAGACTCACTCGCCCAGCAGCTCCCCTGTGTCTTTATCTAGAAGCCTCAAAGTTGAGTCCAGGCTGGATATCAGAGTGCACTGTCCATCCCGGCTGAAGCAGGTGCAGGTGATGGGGCCTGGGAGAGAGCATGGCAGGCAGGTGAATCTGGGCGCTCTTGCCTGCCTCACCACCTGCCTTGACTGTCCCGCTGGGCCCTGGGGCACACTCACTGCCCACGTAGTCTGAGAAGAGCTGCCCCATCCTTAGGTCATAGCGCCTCACGCGGCCATCCACAGAGCTGCAAGAAAGGAGATAAGCCTAAAGCACTGCAACCTTTTGCTCCAGGGTAGGTAGCCCATGTCCCTAAGCAAGCCTGGTCATCTAGAAAAGTGCGAGCAAGGGAAAGATGCTCTCCTGCTTTGTGACCCAGGTCCAGGGGACAGCTTGGTCCCACTCCAGGACCACGTCCTCTTTTCCAAGCCCCCAAAGCTCTTTACATCCTGACTGGCACAACAGCCCTGTCTCTGGGTTCTCTTATCTGCACATTTGCTCCAGCTCATGAATATAGTTTAAGGTTCTTATCTGTCCCTCCCCCCCCCCCCCCCCCAGGGCAGGGTTCTCTGTATAGCCCTGGATGTCCTAGAACTCGCTCTGTAGACCATGCTGGCCTGTTAGCATACCCAAGGCCCTGAGTTCTATCCTTAGCACAGCAAGCAAACCATGTATCAGAATGTACAGGTTCTATGCGAGCTATTTTCTAGAGGACTGGAGCAGCTTAAAATGTGCTTTCCCTGGCCGACCCTAAAGCAGCCTACTATAGATACCAAAGCAGCGGTGTTCTCAGGGTGTGACTTCTTCCCCACCCACAGCACCACCACCATCTTATATCTATGAAGGGTTTGCCTGTAATCTCCTTAATGCCCAAGCCTACCAAGCAGCTTTCGTCCTTTTTGAGACAGGGTCTCCTCTAGTTCTGGCCAGTCTCCTTTTACTAGGTGACTCCTCTCCTGTGCTGGGATTACCAGTGTCCTAGCACACCTGACCCACCAGGAAACTTTCAGAGTACAGCCATTCCGTGCCAGTGTTTCCCTCAAAGAAATGCAGCTTTTCACTACTCCAAAAAAGAGGCGTTCAGATGCCTCCTGCAGCCCTTTAGACACCATTCCTGTCATCCCTTCAGCCTCTCTCATCTGGGCTGCTCCAGCTCACCAGTGGGTGGCTCTCACCACCTCACCAGGGCTCTCACTGCCAACAACCCTATCCTTCCTACCACCTAAAGCTACTGTCTCATAACTTCTTGTTCCTGCTGCCATTAGATGAGTTGCACTTCTGTTTTTATTGACTTGTTTGTTTGCTTATTTATTTAGTTTTTTGAGACAGAGTCTCTCTGTGTAGCCCTGGCTGGCCTAGAACTTGTTACATTGAACAGATTGGCTTGGAACTCAGGAGATCCCTGTCTTTGCCTCTCAAACACTGGGGTTAAAGGTGTGTGCCACCATGTCTGGCTCATGGTTGCACTTATTTATGTAAAATTTTAGGATTTATTTTTTATCTCATGTATGACTATTTTGTCTGCATTATATATGTATGTGCACCATGTGTGTGTCTGGTTCTCTGGGGAGGCCAAAAGAGGATGTTGGATTCCTTAGAACTGGAGTTAGAGATGATTGTGAGCCATTGTGTAGATACTGGGAATTAAACCCCTGGTTCTCTGCAAGAGCAACAAGTGCTCCAAACCACTGAAGGATGTTTCCAGCCCTGCGGTACATTTCTTACTGTCCTGTGAGACAGTCCTGGGAACTGTAGCTCTTTCTGTGGGAAAGCCTGCACAGCTTCTACCTCGATGGTAGGCCTGTGTTGAACAAGGGAGAGCTAGAGAGGTCCAAGTAGACGACATCCGAAGAGGGACCTGAAGAAGAGAGAAGCCAGCCAGGGTGGGCCAAGGAGAGGCGCACAGTGTGGACTGGCACAGGAGGCCATTTCTTTGCCTAAGTTCTTGAGCTGGGCCACAATATGGAGTCAACCACAATAAAGGTCCCTATCACCAAAGTGAAATTAAGTGATAGCTGTAGATCAGAGAGATGGCTCATCAGGGGACAAAGTAAGACTGATGATCCAGGTTTGACCTCTGGAACCTACATAATAACTGGATGAGGGAACAGGCATCTGAAATTCCAGCACTCCTATTGGGAAATGAGAGGTAGATACAAGAATTTCTTGGAAAGTCAAGGGCCAGCTAGCCTGGAGTATATAGCATGGAGAAAGGGCAAGAAAAACCTGCCTCAACATACTAAAGGAGAGAACTGACTCTCCTTTGATCTCTACACATATGCCTGCACACACACAATATTAAATGAAATTAAAAAACGAAACAGGCAATGGTGGAGCATGCCTTTAATCCCAGGACTTGGGAGGCAGAGGCCAGCTTGGTCTACAGAGTGAGTTCCAGGACAGCCAGGGTTACACAGAAACCCTGTCTTGAAAGACCAAAACCAAACCAAACCAAACCAAACCAAACCAAACCAAAGAAGCCCAAACCAAAACAACAGCAACAAAAGAAACCCCCAAAAAGCTGGGCACATCAGGTCGCTCACAACTACCTGTAACTCCAGCTCTAGGGGATCCAATGCCTTTGACCTCTGCCGATATTCCGCCCTGCCCCCCTCCCGATACACATACCCTATTTATTTTTCAAATGTCTTCTGTGTACTTGTGTTTTGCCTGCATGTATGTTTGTGTACCATGTGCATGCCTGGTGCCTACAGAGGCTAGGAAAGGGTCATCAGATCTCTGGAACTGAACTTACAGACAACTTTAAGTCATCATATAGGTGCTGGGAATTGAACCTTGGTTTCTTTGGAAGAGCAGCCAGTACTTTTAACCACTGACCAATTTCTCCATCCCCCATAGTTAACAAAAATAAATCTTAGGGCTGGAGAGATGGCTCAGAGGTTAAGAGCACTGACTGCTCTTCCAGAGGTCCTGAGTTCAATTCCCAGCAACTACATGATGATTCACAACCATCTGTAATGAGATCTGGTGCCCTCTTCTGGCCTGTAGTCATACATGTGATATACATAATAAATAAATCTTAAAAACAAAACAAAAAAACAAGCACTCGGTAGCCAGAGGCAGGCGGATCTCTGTGAGTTCGAGACCAGCCTGGTCTCCAAAGCGAATTCCAGGAAAGGCACAAAGCTACACAGAGAAACCCTATCTCAAAAAAAATCTTAAAAAGCAAAACAAAACTAACCTTTGTGCTCAGCTTTTTGGGATTTTATTTTGACTTTCACAATGAAATGTTGCCTAATTATCTGAGCTGGGCCAGGCTTTGAGGTGCAGCACTCAGGAGGCAGAGCTGGGAGCATTGCAAGGCCAGCCTGTTCTGTATAGTGAGTTCCAGGACAGAGTGAGTCCCTGTGTCAAAAACAAAACAGATCTAGGCTAGGGTTCAGCAAGGTGGTTCTTCTATTTTTATTTTATTTTTTATTAAAAATTTTATTTATTTATTATTTTATTTATTATTATTATTTTATTTTATTTTTTATTAAAAAGACAAGGTTTCCCTACATAGCCTTGGGCATCCTAGAACTCAACTATGTAAGCCAGGCTGGCCTCAAACTCAGAGATCCAGATGCTTCTGCCTCCTGAGTGCAGGGATTAAAGATGTGCCACCATATATGTCATTTCAGCACTTGGAGGTAAAGGCAAGAGGGTTAGGAATTGAAGGCCACCCTGGGTTACATAAGTCCCTGTCTCAAAAACAAAACAAAACAAAAAACAAACCACGGCCACTATGAGCTCCAGTGGTACAGGGCAGGAGTAAGCTTCTGGACCTACTTACCCTGCCAGGATCTCATGGTCTGACACCTTTACACTGGATATGCCATCTCTGGCTTCATCTAGCGTCTGCACGGGCTCCGGCTTCCGAGAGCGGCAGTCCCAGCATCGGATACTGGAATCGATAGAACCTGTAAGGCCAACAGGAAGGTGAGGCCAGGTATGGGTCTCTGGGCAACAGTTTCTTGCTGTCCTCCAGGCCTTAGACTCACCAGACAGGATGATTGTGGCCTCTTCGTTAAATTGAACGGTGTTCACCTTCTGAGAAACGGGAATTAATAATTTAGAGGAGGGGAGTTTTGGAAGATTGGGATAAAGGAGAGACTCCTAGTCAAGAGCAAGAGCACATACTACTGATAGGGAAGGTGAAAGGTTCTGGAGAAACTGGAAGACAGTGCTTGGTGACTGCCTGGGTGTAAGAGATGGGCACAGACTGCAATGGAAGGATCTTCCTCGACCACCTACGCACTAATATGGATCTCCATAATGCACGCGTTAATGAGAGTCGTCTGGCTTGTACTCACTCCAGCGTGGCCCCGAAATTTGCGCACGACCTGCCCAGATGCCACATCCCACAGCACCACCGTCTTGTCCCCACCACCAGAGCAGAGATGGCTGTTGTCAAAGGAGCTGGCGGGCAGGAAAGGGAAGGTCGATATCAACTCATGATCCAAGCCTCTGCGCTCCTTACCCCAGCCTGGCCCCCGGCTCACCCGGCCGCATCCAGCACTTCGTAGCCGTGGCCACTGTACGTCCGCAGCAGCGTCCCACGCAACGGGTTCCACAGTTTTAGGGTTTTATCGCTGCCACACGTCAGACAGTAGTTGCCATCCACTGGGGAACAGCAGGCGGGGGTTACCGGACCTCCGGCCTCAGGAGGCAGGAGGCCCGGGATGAAAAACGAGGACGCTTACCATTAAATCGCACGGCTCGCACCGCGCCCTGGCCGCAGTCCAGCGTCTTCAACCGTTTCTGCGGCAGCTCCGGGGCCCGCGGTTTTGGCTCAGGAAAAGCCATATTTCAAAAGCATTAGTCCGCCACCCGCATTGCTGGGGTCTGTATTGAGACTGCCTTGCTTCCAGGCTTTCAAAACCCTTGCACGGGTGTAACCTTATTATTGTCCCCCAGGATTTATTTCCTGCTTGGCACTTCCGTGTTCAAATTTTATCGCGTTAATGACCGTGTTGGGAATACTGAAGGTCCCTTTCAGTTTTTTTTCCCACATTGCCTACTTTCCAGGAGCTATTCTTTGTTTCTTATTCTCCATTCTTTGGCTGAGAGCAATCCTAGTCCCGGGAGCAAAAGCCTTAGGCTGCTGGTGTTACTCTTAAAAGACACCCTTCATTCCCACGCCGGAAGCTGCTGTTCTGGCCGTGAAAGAGGTACGGCGTGGTCTTTGGTTCGTTATGTCCACCAACAATATGTCCGACCCACGGAGACCCAACAAAGTGCTGAGGTGAGCAGTCCAGCAAGTCATAGCAAGGCGTCTCTGGTTGTGGCCGTGGGTCCACGCCAAGTTGTCAGCCCTGGTGGGACTTGATCGCTCCTGACCCTTGAACATGTCGCAGGTATAAGCCTCCGCCGAGCGAGTGCAACCCAGCTTTGGACGACCCGACTCCGGACTACATGAATCTTCTCGGCATGATCTTCAGCATGTGCGGCCTCATGCTTAAGGTGGGCGGGGTTGAATTTCCCTAGGCTTCTGTTGCTCCTCCAGGAGCAACCCCGGGGGGCGGGTTCAGAAAGAGGCGAGTCCTCTGGCGGTGCTGGAAGTTGGGGAAGGGTCAGCGGGGAGTGGAGCTACGGTGAATTCCAACATAGGGGAAGTTGGGATTGCAGTTGATGAGCACATAACTGAGCGGGTCTGAGGGTGGGTCCTCACTTTGAGGCAATTTACAGATGACTCTTGGAAAAAGGGCAGGGTCCTTAGCATGTAGGAATGTGGTGGAGTCAGAGATACAAGATACACACACATCGGGGTCAGAAGCTTGGGGTAGGGTTGGTACTGATGGGTTGGTACTTCCTGGGCCAAGGTCCAAGCTGTAGGTGGAACCTGATATCTGCGGATCTGGGTTGTGGGGGCTTCCTGGCATATTTCTCACTGATCCAATCTTCCCACCCACCTTTCTTCAGCTGAAGTGGTGTGCTTGGGTTGCCGTCTACTGTTCCTTTATCAGCTTTGCCAATTCCCGGAGCTCGGAGGACACTAAGCAGATGATGAGTAGCTTCATGTGAGGATCCTGAGTAAGGGGATGGGGTCCCATGCCTGCTATCTAGGACTGACACCTCTTTTCTGTCTCAGGCTCTCAATCTCTGCCGTGGTGATGTCCTATCTGCAGAATCCTCAGCCCATGACGCCCCCGTGGTGATGTCACTAGAAGGCTTGGATCCTGGACTCCTGCCCACCTTCTCTCTGGCCTAGCCTTTGACTGCTCCAGCCTGCCCTTGGCTGCTGTGTAAACTCGCCTGAGTGTTCTCTCTGGTGTCCCAGCTGAATGGAGGGAAGATGCCCTCTCTTTGGGGTCCTGCTTCTGCTTTGACAAAGGGGTAAACCCACAGACTTCCCTTTTATCTCCCTCCCCTGGCCACTGTTATGAGAAACACTGTTCATGTTTCCAAGTATTCGCTTGTTTTCTTGTTGAAACCAGCTGATAAAAAATTTTCCACTCTGGATGGCGTGTATTACTTCTCTTTTGTTCGTGGGGTGCTCTGCCCAGTGAAGACCGGCCTGTGTCTTGAGCTTTTTTTTTTTTTTTTTTTTTAACAAGTTAATGTTCATATTTCACAAGGCTCATGTCTTACATCAGGGGTGAGACAGTTATTTCCACACTTGGATGACTGTTGTCCCAGCCAACCTGACTAATTTTGGCTTTGGTTTTCTTTGTTTGTTTGTTTATTTATTAACCTACTTGTTTATTTTGAGGTGCTGGGTATGAAATTCAGGATTTTATATGTTTTACACAGGTGCAATACTGTAGAGCTACATTTCTAGGTTTTATTTATTTGTGTATTCCTATATGCCTCTGGCAGGCCTGGCAATCAATCCTGCATCCTAGGATGGGAATATTCGTGCCCCAAACTTCAGCATGCTGAGATTACACCTACACACCCACACACCAAACTCTGGCCCTGGGTTTTCTCATTAGAGCAACAGATTAATGGATAGACTGGCTGGGTTTGGGAAGGGTATGGAGACTCAGGGTTCTTCCTCCCCTACAAGGCCCTGTCAGTTCACAAGGGGATCAGTTTCCGTCCAGACCCGGCTGGGTGCCTCATCTCTGTCAGTTTGTTAAAGTCCCAATCCCCACAAGGGAGACCAGAACTGTTTTCCACTCCAGCATCTAGACACACTTGGCCCCTACAGGACCCAGCCCTAAAGAGAGCGCGATATCCTAGAGTCCCATCTACACTTCCACTCCTTAGGAAACACTGCTGTCCACTGGAAAAGTCGAATCCTTTGCTCACACTCATTATCAAAGCCTTACAGCTAGTCTTCAGCCAAAAGAGCCCTGAGTGGAATGGGGTTGCGGGGACAGACACAGTCCTTCCCTGTGCTCCAATTCCTCAGTACATAACTCCACAGCCTCAGTTTGTAGGTGGCCGAGGCCCTGCCCCCTTCCGCGCTGATTGGCTGGCTCGGGTTCTAGGGGCGGAGCGTTCGCGGGTACTTAGCTAGGCTGGGGAAACCCGCGGAAGCGTTCGCCGGAACTATGGGCATCCCACCTTTGGCCTCTGGTGTCTGTGCTGGTGGCAGGAGTGCTGGGTGGCTCTGGATGGGCTCCTGCACCCTAGGTTCGCCTGTCCTGCCTATTTCCTTTCTCTTTTGGTTGTTATTGGCCACACCTGGCGCTTGGGCCGCGGGCTACGAGGTGAGCTGGGGCCTGAGGGCGGAAATGTACTTGGGCTAGAGTTGAAGCAGAGGTGTGGGTGGCACTGATCCATAGGTGACTGCTGCTGATCTGATGGTGTAGTCTAAGTGCGTGCATTGGGTCTCTGGAAAGGTCTGGCGTGCGTCTGCGAACAGGGCTGCATGTGATTGTATCCACTTCCTGTGACTCCAGCTGGTGTGCTTGGACTTTGCATGCATTTAAATGTGATTAATGGGGCGATGGATGAGCAGTCACTCCAGACATGGCTCTAAGCTTGCACAGGTTGTGCTTGCTATGGTTCCACTTGCAAGGACTCGCTTTTTGGTGACAGTGCCCTCCCCAAACCCCCTCTTGGGGCAGCTCTGCTGGAAAGCCTGCCTTGCAAATCCTACTACATCACCTGAAAGAGCTTCCCCTCTTCCCTTTCTAGAGTTATGTGAGCTGGGGCGCTCATCCCCAGCTTCATCTCCCTTCAGGTTGCCTGGAGTCCCAGTTTGGCCTATCAGCTTCCTGGCTCTGGGTGCAAGTCAACTCTACACCATGCCTCCGTGTGGTGTCCCTGTCTGTTAACTAGAGCTAATATTGCCCCACATCTCAGGCTGGTTGCCAGATGTCTGCAATGCTTGGCTCACCCCAGCTACTACTAAAGTTGTTACTTTATGAAATCTGCTCTATCGGGTTTGTGCAAAGTGGGAATTGTGTCTATGAGCATAATACTCTGTGTGTCCTACCTGAGGCAGCCTGGGACAGATTATGGCTCTTTGACCTGTCACTCCAGACTCAAGACTTGTGCTTGTACTCCCTGCCTGCTTTGTAATGGTGGCCGTCAAGCCTACGGTCTTGAACATGCTAGGCAAAGATTCTACCTCAGAGCTCCCAACCTGCTGGCTTCTCAACTCTTGGATACTGACGGGGAATGTGTATGTTCTGGGGTCTCTGTGCAGACATGTCCCACAGTGAAGCCAGGCATGCTCAACGTGCACCTGTTGCCTCATACACATGATGATGTAGGCTGGCTGAAGACAGTGGACCAGTACTATTATGGCAGTGAGTAGAGAGTGGGGGCCCCTTCTAAGTTTTTCAGGGACCTGGACATTGGGATGAGAACAATGAGTCATCTGGACTCTTGTATCAAGGTATGTCTCCTAGTGGTCCCTCACTGCCTGACCTTCATGTCCACAGTCCTAAATGATATTCAGCATGCGTCTGTTCAGTACATCCTAGACTCGGTCATCTCCTCTCTACTGGAGGATCCCACCCGACGCTTCATCTATGTGGAAATGGCTTTCTTTTCCCGTTGGTGGAAGCAGCAGACAAATGCAACACAGGATATCGTACGGAAACTGGTGCGCCAGGGTGAGCATGCCCCAAGAAGTGAAAGGAGGAAGCTCAGTCCAGCTTGATCTCTGAGATTATTTATTACTGTTATTTATTGGGACACTGTCTTATTACATAGCCCTTCCTGGCCTGGAACTTGATGTGTACATCAGGCTGGCCTTGAACTTGTGGAAATTCTCCTGCTTCCCTAGTGCTGGAATGAAAGGCCTGGGCTACCAGGCATCTCTGGGATTTTTATCACGTCATAGTGTGTTCACACTGTACCTATAGTTCTACCTGCTTAGAATCTCTCTTCATGTGGAGACCTGTGTCTCACAAGGCCCTGACTCCAGTGGCTTCCCAGGAAGCCAGTCATGCAGATGTAAGCACCCTGGCTTGGAAACTCCCTTCCCCTCCAGATTCAGTAACAGTATGGTCTGTTTTCCTAGATTTGCCCTGGAGGGCCCTGTTCCTAACAGATATTCTTTCCCCTTTGCATTCCTTGTACAGGGCGTCTGGAGTTTGTCAATGGTGGCTGGGTGATGAATGATGAGGGAGCCACCCACTATGGTGCTATTGTGGACCAGATGACACTTGGCCTACGCTTCCTGCAAGACACGTTCGGTAGCAATGGCCGTCCACGTGTAGCCTGGCATATTGACCCTTTCGGCCACTCTCGAGAACAGGCCTCTCTGTTTGCCCAGGTGCCAGCCATCCTATTTTCTTTTGGACCTGCCCCTTATCTTAACTTCCAGTGTTCATTTAGCTGCTCAAACCCTGCCCTTCTCTGGCAATTTCGGGGACTGGACACTGGCTTGCTGAGACCCCACCTCTTGGGTGAATTTGACTTCTGTGAGTTGAGTTCAAGCCCTGGTCTGTGTCCCAGGGCACCACAGGTGTGAACTGCTTTGCCTCTCTCCAGCTGGTTTGCTCCCTTCCCTTGAGCCTGCTAGGGTTGAGGCTACCACTTGACAGTGGCCAGTGTTGCTACCCTGCTTTAAAACCAGCTGCATGTCTGTGCTGACCATCCCCACCTCAGACTGCAGAGTGGAAAAACCTCCTTTTTGCTCTAACATAACCAGGGAGGTGGAAGGGGGTTCGGCTTTAAAGCTGCCTCTTCTTTGCTGACCCTTCTCGAGCTTAGAAGAACACATCCAGGCTTTGTGGGACCCATGCCTGTAATGTCAGCACTTGGGGGGCTGGTGCAGGAGGACTGTGAACTTGAGGTTAACATGGCCTCAGATTGAGACCCTGTCTAAAAAAAATAATCTAGCTTTATTAATTTATTTTTTTAGTTTTATTATTTAATATATATGGGTGTTTTTCTGTGCCATGTATTATTTAATACACACACACACACACACACACACACACACACATACACACACACATATGAGTGTTTTGCCTGCATGTATATCTGTGCACCATGTATGAGCAGTGCCTGCAGAGGAGGGTTGTAGGGTTGTAGGATCTGCTGTAACTGGAGTAATGGATGGTTGTGAGCCACCATATAGATGCTGGGGTATTGAACCCTGGTCTTCTGGAAGAGCAGGTAGGGCTTTAACCACTGAGCCATCTTTCCAGCCCTGGCAAAACCTAGTTTTAGTTGTGCATGCTTCCTCTGTGAATTTCCCAACTGGACAAGAAGGACCTGCACTCACCCACTCCATCCCTTCTTCTGCACTTCAGATGGGCTTTGATGGCTTCTTCCTTGGGCGCATTGACTATCAAGATAAATTTTTTCGGAAGAAGGAACTGAAGATGGAGGAGGTGTGGAGGGCCAGTGCCAGCTTGAAGCCCCCAATTGCTGACCTCTTTACTGGTGAGGATGTGGGAGGGTAGGGGAGTCACACAAGACTTCAAGCTCAGAAGGGTCCAGGTGTTATTTTGTGATAAGCTGTGATTATCCTAGAATTTTAATGAGTTTTGAGCTGGGCTCTGTGTGTTCTTTTTGTACTAGCCCTTTCTAATTCAGAAGTCTGTTCTGGGTGGGACATGGCAGGCTCTGACCCCAGGGCAGGTCTGGGTGCTGAGTCCAATCTGGTTTACAGGTGTGCTCCCCAATAATTATGACCCACCAAAGAACCTGTGCTGGGATGTGCTATGTGCAGACCATCCCATAGTGGAGGATGCTGAAAGTCCTGAGTACAATGCAGAAGCTTTGGTCAGTTACTTCCTGAAGCTGGTCTCTTTACAGGTAACACAGATATGTAGACCATGGGCCATAGCATGCAGGCACAGGCACCTAACCTTTCCCAAAGCCCAGGGGAATGCCTTCAAGGGATTTCCCTTTGGGATTTATTCTTCATTAGAAGGATACTGAAGGAGCTGGAGTGATTGCTCTGCACTGAAGAGCACTTGCTGCTCAATTATGAGGACCAGAGTTCAGATGCCAGCACCACCCACATTATAAGCTAGTCTTCCTGACTGCAAACTCCTGTATGGGAATTATTTGGCGCACTGCACCAAGGGGTGTAGAGACAGGAGGACCACTGGGGCTTCTGAATTTCAGCCTAGCAAAGAAAATGCAAGTTCCAGGTTCAGGGAGAGACTCTGCTTCAAAAGAATAGGTGGAGAATGGTAGGGGACATCTGACACTGTCTTCTCATTTGTGCATATGTATAGAGGCAAATTATCCCTCACAAACATGTGTAAACACACACACACACACACACACACACACACCTTATTTAAGAAAGAAAACCAGATGTGGGCCAGCTGTGGTGCACACCTTAATCCCAGTACTGGGGGTAGGCAGAGGCAGTCAGATCTCTGTGAGCTCGAAGCCAGCCTAGGACTACATGGGGAGACCCTCTCTCTAAACAAAACAAGTAAACGAACCAAAGTAGTGGACCAGTGAGATGGCTCAGTGGATAAAGTTACTTGCTGCCAAGCTTGACACCCTGAGTTCAATTTCTAGAACCCACTTGGTGGAAGTGACATTGTACATTGTCCTTCAGTCTCCAAGCTGGTGCTGTAACATGCACACCATAGCATGTGTTCCCTCCTCCATAAATAAACATGAAGCAGGAGAAGGAGGAGGAGGAGAATGCATGAGAGAGTATGGCTCAGTGCCCTATAGTCTTGTCTGAGTAGTGGATCCTAGAGTCCCTCAGAACTACTGGCTGTTTTTGTTGTCATTTTCAGATAATGGTCTCATGTAGCCCAAGCTGGCCTTGAACTTGCTATGTAGGTGAGGCTGGCTTTGAGCTTCTGTTCCTCCTGCCACCATTTCCTGGGTGCTGAGAACATAGATGTGCACCACCATGTCTGATTCTGCAGTGCTGGAGATAAACACTCTACAGACTGAGCCACATCCCCAGCCCCTCACTGGTTGTTTTGTGTTTCCATCTGCTTCTACATGCCATAGTCCCCATGTATTCTTGAGTGTGGGTTTTGTTTTGTTTTGGTACTGGCGATCCATCCTGGGGTATTGAGCATGCTAGGCTAGTACTTTCACACTGAACTACACCCCTAGGCCCCATGTGTTCTTTTGCACACTTAGGTATAGGGACAGTCCAGGACACCCTGGCCTGAGGATTGCCTTCTCACCTATAGCAACAGTATTACCGAACCAACCACACTGTGATGACCATGGGTTCAGACTTCCAATATGAGAATGCCAACATGTGGTTCAAGAACATGGACAAGCTTATCCGCCTGGTCAATGAGCAGGTCAGTGTGCCTCTGTGTGTGTGTTAACCAGCTTTCTTTCACTGCAAACAAATGCCTGAAATAGTCAAGCGATAAAGGAAAAAGAGCCAGGCATAGTGGTACACTCCAGTACTAGGGCCACTAAGGATTGCTTTGAGTTGGAGGCCAGCTTGGGACACACACACACACACACACACACACACACACAAAGACCCTGTTTCAAAAACAAAATCATAAACAAAACTAAAATAGAGAAAATTATTTTAGTTTTAGTTTTTCTTTTTTTCTTTGAGACAAGGTTTCTGGTGTAGCCTTGGCTATACTGGAACTCACTTTGTAGACCAGGCTGGCCTTGAACTCACAGAGATCTGCCTGCCTCTGCCTCCTGAGTGCTGGGACTAAAGGCATGCTCCACCACGCTCAGCATAGTTTTAATTTTCTAAAATTGTGCGTGTGCAGGTGCACATGACCATGTTTGTTCTTGGAAGCCAGAGGAGGATGTTTAGTGTCCTGCTTTATTGGTCTCTGTCTCATCTCCTGGGAATTGAACCTGGAGCTAGGCTGGCAGTCAGTAAACCTGCACTGTACTCATACCTGGGCCCCCTGTAGTGCTGGAGTACAGGCTCATAGGTGGCTGTTCCAGTGTTGTCTGTGAGTTCTGCAGATTGAACTTGGGCTACCACACTTGTATGCAGGCCTTCTTACCTGCTGAGTCATTTCCCAGCCACTTTAGGTTTTTTAGACAAACTTTCCTGTAGATGAGGTTGGGCCTCAAATTCATTGTATAGCTGAGGATAACTTTGAACTCCTGATCTTCCTGCCTCTACCTCCCAAGTGCTAGTTTTTCCTTTCTCCTTTTCCTGTCCACCCCCTCCTGCTTCTTTTCTACATGGTCCTTTTCCTGTTCCTCCTATTACTTTTCTCTTTTTTTGTTTTTTTGAGACAGGGTTTCTGTGTGTAGCTTTGCACCTTTCCTGGAACTCACTTGGTAGCCCAGGCTGGCTTCGAACTCACAGAGATCCGCCTGCCTCTGCCTCCCGAATGCTGGAATTAAAGGCATGCACCACCACCGCCCGGCTCTGTTTTTTCTTTTAAGAAAATTTAGTTATTTTATGTGTATGGGTATTTTGTGTGTATATGTATCTGTGTACCTTGTACATGTCTGGTACAGAGGCCAGAAGAGGCCATTGGATTCCCTGAACTGGAGCTCCAGATAATTGTAAACTGCCGTGTGCTGTTGGGAATTGAATTTGGGTTCTCTGGAACAGCAGCTGGTGGCCTTAACCACTGAGCCACTTCTCTGTTTGTCAAGAGACAGAAAGAATCTCACTCTATATCCCTGGTTGGTCTTGAAGTCACAGAGATCCACCTGCCTGTACCCTTGAGTGCTGGAGTTAAAGTCCTTCCTCCTCCTCTTCCTCCTCCTCCTCTTCCTCCTTCTCCTCCTCCTCCTCTTCCTCCTCTTCCTCCTCTTCCTTTTCCTGTTGGGATTCATGTATGAGTTTCATATATGCTTCACACTCCAGCTCCCTCTTCCAGTTTTAAAGACCCTTGTAATTATTCTGGGTGTCCCAGATTATCTCTAGTTTAAGGTCAGCTGACAGAAACTCCAATTCCCTTAAAATTAAAAAAAAAATACCATTTTATATCCAGGCATGGTGGCGCATGCTTTTCATTCTAGCACTTGGGAGCGGAGACAAATCAATTTGTCTTTTGGTTGTCTGACAGTGCTAAAAAAACCTCCCAAAACCATGATTTCTACCTATAATGGCATACTTAACTTTCCCATAATTAATTAGTTAATTAATTAATTGTTTTTGAGACAGGATCTCCTGCAGCCCAGGCTGGCCTCTGCTTGCTGTGTAGCTGAGAATGACTTTGAACTTTCTCTAGGCCTGTACCTCTGGAGGGTTAGGGTTACAGGTGTGCTGGGGGTTAAACTCGGCTCTGTAGGAGCTAGGTGAGCACCGTACCAATGGAGCTACACATGCCCAACCTCTCCCTGTTTTCAATGATAAAGTTGGAATTATTTAAAAAGTTTTATAAACCAGCTAGGTGCAGCTGCCCATGCTTCTTGTCCCAGATACCAGGGAGTCTGAGGCAGGAGGATCACTTGAACTCAAAAATTCTAGGTCAGCCAGGGCAGCTGGATAACATGGGGAGATTGTCTCAAACAAAACAAATGAAAAAGAAGAAAAATTGTATAAAATTATAGGATCATCCCTGAAATCCTTTTAAGAGTGACTGACAGTGTGTGGTCTTGGCCAAGACATGTGCCCACATTTGACTACTGTTTTGTACTCAGAAAGGGTGTTTAGGGGCTGGAGAGATGGCTCAGAGGCTAAGAGCATTGGGTGCCCTTCCAGAGGACCCATATAGTGGCTCACAGCCATCTGCAATTCCAGTCCCAGGGAACTTCAGACTTTCGAGGGCATCAGGCATGCAGGTGGCGTATGAACACACATGTAGGCAAAACATTAAATATAAACGTTAAATAAAGAAATAAGAAGAAGAACAACAAAAAATGTAGAGAACTCAACCTATTGGATGCCTGTGGGCCCTGGGAAGGTCCAGATCCTGAGGCTCACACACGCCTTTCCCCAGCAGCAGGCAGAGGGGAGCAAGGTCCATGTTCTCTACTCCACCCCTACGTGTTACCTCTGGGAGCTGAACAAGGCCAATCTAACCTGGTATTTGAGGCAGGGGACTGGGGAGCTTGGGGTGGGGTTGGCGTGCTCCCTGGGTTGTGACTGCTCTCAATGCCCTGTGCAGGTCTGTGAAGGAGGATGACTTCTTTCCTTATGCTGACGGCCCCCACATGTTCTGGACGGGCTATTTTTCTAGCAGACCGGCTCTCAAACGCTATGAGCGCCTCAGCTACAACTTCCTGCAGGTGAGTGAGCATGTGGGGACCCAGGAGGCCCAGAGAAGCTGCTGCCTAATATAGCCCTTTCTCCTCCTCAGGTGTGCAACCAGCTGGAGGCACTGGCCGGTCCTGCAGCCAACGTGGGACCCTATGGCACAGGAGACAGTGCACCCCTTAGTGAGTGTCGTCTGTGGACCATGGAATTGAATGGGATGAGAGAGGGAAGGGTTGAAGCTAGAAACCAAAACCATTCCTAGGGCACTTTACTTTTGGTGGTGCTGGGGATCGAACCCTGGACCTCGAACCCTGGACCTCTTGAATGCCAGACAGGACTGTACCACTGAGTGCTGAGCTACATCCCTAGACTTTGAGGTTCTACTTTTTTTTTTTTTTTTCCCTTTTTCTTTTTTGTTTTGTTTTGTTTTGTTTTGTTTTGTTTTGTTTTTGTTTTTCAAGACAGGGTTTCTCTGTGTAGCTTTGCGCCTTTCCTGGAACTCGCTTTGTAGACCAGGCTGGCCTCGAACTCACAGAGATCCTCTGGCCTCTGCCTCCCGAGTGCTGGGATTAAAGGCATGTGCCACCAATGCTCGGCGAGATTCTTTCTTTTAAATTTATTTTTATGTGTTTTTCCTGCATGTGTATTAGTGCACCACAAGCATATCTGGTTACTTTGGAGGCCGAAAGGGTGTGTCACATTCCCTAGAGCTGACGTTATAGACATATAGACACTTATGATATTGGGAGTCAAACCCCGGTCCTTTGAAAGGTCAGCCAGTGCTCTTAGCCCGTGGGCCATCGATGGCTCCAGCCTTCCAGACCATTCTTAAATCTCCTAAGAACCCTGTTAACCTGCACCCGACCTTTTGTGTGTGCGTCCTTGGTGGTGGGGCTCAGAGTTCTGTGGGAGATGGCATCCGACTGATGTTCTGTTGGCAGAGGAGGCAGTGGCAGTGCTCCAGCACCACGATGCGGTCACTGGTACTGCACGGCAGGGCGTTGTAAATGACTATGCACGGCAGCTGGCAGCAGGCTGGAGACCCTGTGAGGTGTGAGGGGCAGGACTTTGAAGGAACTAAGAAGGGCATGATCCTGGGTGATGGGAGGGCCCCAGAGTACTCTTAGGGGTGGGTTTGGGAGGAGGAGGGGCCTGTGCTTGGGAGAGAAGGGGTGGGGCTTACAGGAAATGGGACTGGATCTCAGTAGGAGAGACTGGGTCTTGGTAAGGTCTTGACCAGGCTTCCAGGGGTGCAGACCTTGGGTGCAGGTCTTTTGGTGATCCTCACCAGGTTTTGGTGAGCAACGCTCTGGCGCAGCTCAGCTTCTACAAACAGAACTTCTCCTTCTGCCACGAGCTCAACATCAGCATCTGCCCAGTCAGCCAGAACTCAGAGCAAGTGAGTAGGGCTGGGAGGCAGGTGGGACAGGGGGCTCCAGAAGGTGAAGCCTGCAGTGAAGGGGATGGGGCGGTTGCATAAGTTATGTTTGGAGGGATTTGGGGTACAGGAAAAGTGGGACAGGATAGTTCATCACAGGGGGCACGGCTTGTCCTGGAAGGCCAGGACCGGAAGATGCTCCGCTAGGTGGGTGTGGAGGCCTGTTGTGACTCTGCCCTTCCTGCCATAGTTCCAGGTAACTGTTTACAACCCCCTGGGCCGGAAGGTGCATCAGATGGTCCGACTGCCAGTCAGTGAAGGCATCTTCTTTGTGGAGGACCCTAATGGAAAGACTGTGCCCAGTAATGTGAGCCTGCTCAATGACCCCCCCCTTCCAATGCGTTTCCCCCAGACCTTGTAGATATCTCTGTGCGTTTCTTCCTCTTCTGTGTGTCTCTCTACATCAGGAACACCCTCCCACAAGTGACAGCCCTTCAAATGTCCCATTGGAATTTGCTCTCCCTTTCTGATCCTCTCCTTTTTCTTTCCAACAGGCTTTCATGTGTAGCCCAGGCTAGCCTCCAACTTGTGATCTTCCTTTCTTAACCTCTTGGGTGTTAGGATTGAGGGTTTGGGTCACCTCACTGTTCCCCCAGCAGATGTCCTGTTTATGGACAGCCTCTTCACTCCAGGAGGTCTCCTTTCCTGAACCTCTCAGCCCCCTCCTGTCTCTGCTTCCTATTTCTGCCCAGACTCCTAGTCTCTCTGTATATACCCCCACCCTCTCCCCTTCTCTCTTCCCTCCTTCCTCTTCTTCCTTTCCTTCCTGTTTCGTCTTTGGTGAACCAGGTATAGAACGTGCTGGGCAAAGGCTCTTCTTCCTCTCCCTGTCACACCTAGGTTTCTTCTTCTGTCTATTCCTCCCCCCACCCACCCCCCAGGTTGATGCTGGCACCCATGACTGGCTTTAGAAGTGTCTTCGTGACTCTTGACTAGTGGCCTCTCTCTCTCAAGGTGGTGATACTTCCCAGCTCCTACAGTAAGAAGTACCGATGGGAGCTGGTGTTCTCAGCCTCAGTGCCTGCCCTGGGCTTCAGCATCTACTCTGTGGTCAAGGTGACTGTCCATAACTCCCAGGCCCAGAGCCTTCCGGCTAGCCCCAGGAAACCCAGGTCCTATGTCTTGGCCATTGAAAATGAGGTGAGACGTTATTTGAATCTCCTTGCTTGCCCTGTGATAACTTTAAAGAGTTATAAAAACTGCTTGGATTCTGGGCCAGTGGGTTCTAGGTCAGTCTTGGTTTGCACTCATCTCTCCTGATTGTGTGTTCTTTAGTGAGGAAAGTGATCTTTGAGCCTCACTTTCCTTTCTGGAGCAGTTGTGTAAACCTAGTGTAACCATGAGATTAATATAGGTATGTCAGGGCCCATGACAGGTAGGTGTTCAGGGGACATGGAAGGTGATGTGTGATATTTTGTTTGTGTTCTGACAAATAAACCTTGCCTGGAGATCAGAGGGCAGAGCTAGCCACTAATTAACCATAGAGGCCAGGCAGGGATGGCACACACTTATCCCAGCACTCTGGAGGAGGAAGCAAGAAGATCAGGAGTTCAAGGCCACCCTGAGCTACATGAGGTTGAACCAGTCTAAAGAGAAACAGAGCCAGGCAGTGGTGGTGCACACCTTCAATCCCAGCACTAGAGGGGTGGAGACAGGAATAAAAGGTGGGAGACAGGATCTTGCCCCCATTCAGTCTGACGATTTGCAGAGGTAAGAAGTTTATGGTGGCTGGCTGCTCTGCTTCTCTGATCTTTCAGCTTTCACCCTCACTATCTCACTCCAGGTTTTTCTTATAAGACTAATTAGGATCATGCTTCAGGAAGGCTTCTTTGATAAGGAGACAACTGAAGGCTCAGATTGTACCTCAGTGACAGACACTTGCCTAGCACCTGTGAAGCCCTGGGCTCCATCCTGAGCACCCCAGAAACAGTTATAAATGAAGAGCTAGTATCTTAATTAGGGTTTTTACTGCTGTGATGAAATACGATGACCAAAACCAATTGGGAGGAAAGGGTTTATTTTGCATACACTTCTAGGTAACCGTCCATCACTGAAGGAAGTCAGGACAGGAACTCAAGCAGGGCAGGAATCTGGAGGCAGGAGCTGATGCAGAGGCCATGGAGGAGTGCTGCTTACTGGCTTGCTCTTCATGGCTTGCTCAGCCTGCTTTCGTATAGCACCCAGGACCACCAGCCCAGAAGTGTCTCCACCTCTCATGGGCTGGGCCTTTTCCCATCATTCACTAATTTAGAAAGTGTTCTCCAGGCTTGCTGTTCTATCTTACAGAGTTATTTTCTCAATTGAGGTTCCCTCTTCTCAGATGACCCAAGCTTTGTGTCAGGTTGACATAAAACTACCCAGCACAGCTGGAGAAATGGCTCACCAGGTTAAGAGCATGCACTGTTCTTGCAGAGAACCCAAGTTTGGTTCCCAGTACCCAAGTCTAGCAGCTCATAACCAACTGCCTGTAAGTCCAGGTCTAGGCGGACACAGTGCCTCTGGCCTTGTAGGCACCTGCAGCCATGTCCACACACCCACCTATACACATAATTAAAAATAATAATAATTAGTCTTAAAAAAATGTCCTGGCCAGGTGTAGTGGTTAATGCCTTTAATCTTAGCACTAGAGAGAGGCAGAGGCAGGTGGATCTCTGTGAGTTCAAGGTCAGTCTGGTCTACAGAGCGAGTTTCAGGACAGCTAGGGCTACATAGTGAGACCTATCTCAAAACCAAACCAAAACAAAGAAAAAACCCCAAACCAAACCAAACCAAAACAAAAAACCCCAGGTAAGTGAAAGAAAGCAAAGCAGATTGTCCCCAGACCTGGCATATTTGCTATGTGGGCTCCGTCTTTCATAAAACATACTAAAAGTTGTATCAGGATGGTGTGGACCTCGGTATGGTGCAGTGTGTCTGTAGTCCTGATACTTTGTGGGCACAGTTAGGCTTGGTGGGGCTTGCTGGTTAGCCAGTGTTGTTGAGTTGGTGAACTCCAGGTTTAGTGAGAAACTCTGTCTCAAAAAACAAGGTGAACAGCCTGGTCTACATAGTGAGTTGAGGCTAGCCAGAGGCACATAGTGAACACCTTGTTCAAACAATAAAAATAAAAGGGGCTGGAGGGATGCCCAGTGGTTGAGATCACCAGCTGCTCTTCCAGAGGACCTGGGTTCAGTTCCCAGCACCCACCTGGCAGATCACAAATGTCTGTAATTCCAGTTCCAGGGGATCTGACACACTCACACCAGTGCATGTAAAATAAAAATAAATAGATCATTGAAAAAGATTAAAAAATATAAAAATTATGGTAGAGAACCATTGACACCCAGCTTCAGCCCCTTGCCTTCATATGAATCACATGAATGTACACACACAAACACGTACACAGGCAGACATACCACACACAAAAATAGTTATATGATGATACTTCTGTGAAGATAAGTAATGTCCATGCAAGTCTCTTTATGACATGTTCAGTGTTACTATTCAACTTTTCTTTAGATTTTAAAGGAAATGGAAATGTTCTTCAACATTTTGGGACAGGGTTTCATAGGGTCCAGACTGACCCTGAACTTGATACATAGCTCAAAATGACATTGAACTCCTAATCTTCCACCTCCACCTCCTGAGTGCTGGATTATAGGCATGTGCCATTATGTCAGATTTATATGGTGCTGAGGGCAAGCACTCTGCCAACTGAGCTATGATCACTATTACAATATAACAATATTTCTGTGAGCCACTGAAAGCCTTATGGGTTCTGGCATTCAGCTCATGGGTCAGATGAAACACTGGTCAAGCTCTGGAGCAGGTGGGGACTGGGGTCACTTTAGGCTACCATAGTTGGCTCTGCTGCTGTGGGGTATAGGGACTGAATCAGTATAGAAATGAGGGTCTCTGGAAAAGGCTGAGTTAGTCCTAGAGGGCCATGGTGGGTTAGAAGTGGCTAGAGGTGAAAGTTGATGGGAGCAATGGTTACAATAGTGTTTGCTTATTGGATCAGGCACAACAGAGGGCGAGATGAAGGAAGTGATTCCAGGGAGGGCTGGAGCTTTCGCTGCCGAGGAGAACCTTGTTCACATGTGTGCTCCATTTCCCCACCCAGTACATCCGGGCTACATTTGACTCTGAAACAGGGTTATTGATGAAGATTGAAAACATGGAACAGAACATCTCACTCCCTGTGAGCCAAGGCTTCTTTTGGTGAGGAAGGGCTGCTATGTCAGGGCTGGTTGGTGCACAGAGCTGGGGTGGGAGAGAGCTGAGGCCCGTCCCTGATGCTCACTTACTCTGGTCCCAGGTATAATGCCAGCACTGGGGACGAGAAGAGCACTCAGGCCTCTGGTGCCTACATCTTCAGACCCAGCCATCTTGAACCACTGCCTGTAAGCCGCTGGGCTCGAATCCATCTGGTGAAGGTCTGTAGCCAGAAACTATGAGTGGGTTTAGGGGTAGGGGTGGGAATGTGGAATCTGGGAACAGGATGTGCCACATGTAGGGTGTGGGTGGGAACGATTTCATCTTATTTATTATTATTTTAAATATTATTTTTTTTGTGTGTTTCTCTGTGTGTGTCTGTTTCTGTGTGCACATGTGTGGAGGTTAGAGGACAATTTGTGGGAGTCTACCACATGGGTCCCTAGGATAGAATGTGGGTCATCTGGCTTGGCAGCAAGCACCTTTACCTGATGAACCATCTCTGCTCCCCTGGAAGGTTTTCCTGTGTAGCCCACCTGTCCTCAAAGCTCTTGATCTTGCCTCAGCCTCTGGTGTGCTAGGATTGCAGGAGTGCATCACCATGCCTGGCTTTACTTCTCCTTTACATATGGAGTAAAGGCCCAGGCTTCACTGCTGACAGAGAAAACCTGCTTCTATAAAGATCTGTCAACATGTTCATGTCCATTCCTCGCTTTGGAAATTGGAGGTGAAGGGGGCGGCAACATATAATTGCTTAGTGTTCACCAAGGTCTATGAAATGAGTTTGTCTTGGAATGTAGTTTAGATCACTTGCATATGAGTAAAGGCCTGAGTTCTAGCTCCAAACCACCATGACAGGGAGGGGCTGTTATAAGAGCACAGGGGTGGCTAAGGCAGGAGGATCCCAGGTTCAAGGCCAGCCTAGGCTATGTAGTGGGACTTTCTCCCTCTCTCTCTCTCTCTCTCTACACACACACACACACACACACACACACACACACACACACTCAAATTTCAACAAAAACATTTATATGTGGGTATATATTTGATAATTCACTCTTAATTTTTCTTGAGAGTCTCAAGTGGCCCCTAATGATTTTCTGATGTTTCCTTCCTTGGAGGGAAAGGAGTAGATGCAGGCTTCTGAGGCTCATATTTGATGTGATTCCCCTTTAAGCCAATGTCTACATACCTGTATTAAAATATGGTTTAGAGGCCAGGCAGTGATGGTGCATACCTTTAATCCCAGCACTTGGGAGGCAGAGGCAGGCAGGTCTCCAAATTTGAGGACAACCTGGTCTCTAGAGTGAGCTCAAGGATTGCAAGGGATACACAGAAACCCTGTCTCAAAAAACAAACAAAGAAGATTCTTTTCTTCTGGGCCATGCATGGTGGTGCATGCCTTTGATCCCAGCACTGAGAGGCAGAGGTAGGTGGATGTCTGTGAGTTTGAGGTCAGCCTGATCTGCATAGTGAAGCCCTATCTAAAAAAACCAACAACAGCAATAGAAACATTCTTCTAACAGAATGTCTGGCTGGACATCCAGGGAGGTGGAGGTCTCACATTTGCCAACATTTCTTCGGTCTGGTTCTTGTCCCTTGAACTTCTTTAATGTTCCTCACGGTCCAAACAGACACCCAGGCTCCGGCCACCACGCCTGTATTTGAACCAGAGAGAGGGAAAGGGTCATGCACTGTTCGTACTACCTTGATCACTTTCCGTGGGGCAGATTGTGGCCGCACAGGTCCTGATAGCACAAGGAGGACTAGACATGCAAAGCTGGAATCCTGTTCTAAGGAGGGAAGATGGGGCAATAGTGGCTAGCAAGTATATGTGGATTCAGTCAAGGGCTGTGTGGCCTGTTGGGCATGGTAACACACACCTGAAATCCCAGCACTGGGGAGGTAGAGGCTGCAGGATCGGGAGTTCAGGGCCAGTTTTCAGTTTTGACTCCTGCAGAGTTTGAGGTTAGCCTGGAGTACTTGAGAACTCTATGTCAGAATGAAAAAAAAGAGGTGAGCTGGCCATGGCCAGGCTCTGGATTCCATCAGCAAGGGGCAGAGGTGAGGGAGTTGGGGTGGGAGGGTGGAGCTGGTAAGAAGGTTCAGAAGGTAAAGGTGCTTTCCACCAAGCCTACCTGTGTGCAATCCCTGAAACCCGCATGGTGGGAAGGGAAAGCCAGTCCCTGTAAGTTATGCTTTGATCTCCACATGTATCTTCCACACAAGAAAACAAAAGACCCAGTGAGAACTCCATACTGAGTTAGTCTGTGAGGTGGATGTTAGTGGGATATCCCTTTTGGGGATTCTTGGCGATTTGAACGTGGCTCACACCAGCCCTCCAATGTGCCTGTAGACAGCCTTGGTGCAGGAGGTACACCAGAATTTTTCAGCCTGGTGTTCTCAAGTGGTTCGCCTGTACCCAGGACAACGTCACTTGGAGCTGGAGTGGACGGTGGGACCAATCCCAGTGAGGTCAGTGGCATATTTTCTGGAGTGGGGAGCAGACACAGTGGTGTGTAGGAGTCTCACAAGGGTCCTTTTCCACCGAGCACAGAGATAACTTGGGGAAGGAGGTCATCAGCCGCTTTAAGACCCCGATGAAAACGAATGGAGAGTTCTACACGGACAGCAACGGCAGGGAGATCCTGAAGAGGAGGTGGGGAGGGTGTCGTGGGGAGTCTGTGGTGTGTGGGATGAGGAAGAGGAAGCAGGACTCCAAATCTGACCATATCACACCTCTTCCCAGACGTGATCATCGACCCACTTGGAGATTAAATCAGACTGAACCGGTGGCTGGAAATTACTACCCTGTCAACACTCGTATCTACATCTCGGTACCTGCCCTGCCACTGCCTCAGACTAGGAAGCACCTCCCAGATCCCTGGGGCAGGGTGGGCTCCCACCAGGGACCCACATGCTCAGTCCCCCTTACACCTAGGATGGGCACATGCAGCTGACCGTGGTGACCGACCGTTCCCAGGGGGGCAGCAGTGTGAAGGATGGCTCCCTGGAGCTCATGGTGAGAGGGGAGCCCCATCCACACTGGGTTTCTCCTATAAGGCCCAGCCAGACCCAGCCAAGCTTGGAGGCTGTGGTTGGTACCATGTCCTGTCTGTGACCTTGGTTCCTCCTCTTCCCTCCCTCCCTTTCTTGTGCTGGGATTACAGGCCTGCATCACCGCGCCTGGCTTTGGGATTGTGCTTCTAAGTTCCACTTTCCCTCCTCTTACCCAGTCCTTGCTCAGGCCTTGACTTGTCCTGTGATGGTGCTCTAGTTAAGCACTTACTTACCTTCTTTGTCCTGGACTCTTGTTGGTTGGGCCTCACGTCTGCTGGGTCCCCTACCAGCAGATCTGATCTTGGTCTTCAGTTTCTGTTGGAATCCTGCAAGCCTGTACCCAGTTTCTGAACGGGGATCACTTGCTCTTTCCTCACTCTTTCCTGTCCACTCCTCACAGGTGCACAGAAGACTATTGGCAGATGATGAGCGCGGACTGGCTGAGCCCCTCCTGGACTCAGGGACTGGGAAAATTGTGAGAGGGCGCCACCTTGTGCTTTTGAGTTCTGTTAGTGATGCAGCTGAAAGGCACCGCCTGCTGGTGGAGAAGGAGGTCCTGGCCCCTCAGCTGGTGCTGGCTCAGGGTGTTGGCAGTCCCTATTACTCCTGGGCAGCACCAAGGATGCAGGTGAGGGACAGTGAGAAGGGCAGAAAGGGAGATCCCGAATGACGCCTTCTAAGCCCCTCTTTTCAGGACTGAGCTCACCCCTGGTTTAAGTCTGTCCCCTTAGGAGTGAGCTCCTCCCTGTTGTAAGCAACATGCTTCAGTATTGAGTTTGGCCTCATCAGTGCCCTTCCATTCAGCTTCATTTCCTGCAAGTCAGTGCTGATTGGCAGCCAGGCTCCGACCAATCCCCTTAGACTTAGCCCTTCTTTCTGCAGTTCTCTGGGCTCCACAGGGACCTACCTCCCCAGGTACATCTGCTTACACTGGCCCGCTGGGGACCAAAGATGTTGCTGCTGCGCTTGGAGCACCAGTTCGCTGTGACAGAAGATTCAGGCGGCAACCTGAGCTCCCCTGTAACCTTGAACTTGCAGGTGAGGAGGGTTGAGCTGAGAAAGAGGCAGGATGAGAGAGACGGGCAAAAACTGTGCTTTGCGGCTCACCTGGACCCATCTATTCCCTGCAGAACCTGTTCCAGGCCTTCACTATCACTGACCTGCAGGAGACCACATTGGCAGCCAACCAGCCCCTGTCCAAGGCTTCCAGGCTGAAGTGGAAAACAAACACTGGTGAAGACCTGGCAGGATTCCTGCCTGGGGCTGGCAGCTGAGGGTGGAGTGTGAGGGTTGTTGTCTAGGAGCCAATGTAGAGCTTGAGGACAGGGCCTTAAGAGTGAGCAGCTCAGCAAACCAGCAATGCATCTGGAGTTTGGAGCATGGAGTTTTATCCCAAGGATGTGTTGATCTCCATCAGTGTCTAATCCTAGGATGGTGTCTGTCACCTTTGGGATATGAACACAATGGAGCTGGAGGATTGGGGGCATCTTGAGGTGGTGTTCAGGCATAGGGAAGTGGTTTAAAGGTCTGGAGGAGGCCCTGGGGCAGAGTTGAGAGGTGGGTGTGTATGGCTGTGTCTAGGCCTGAGTTCTGTTTTGCTGATCTCCAGGTCCCATCTCCTACCCTGCTCCCTCCAAGTTGGACCCTACCTCAGTCACACTGCAGCCTATGGAAATACGTACCTTCGTGGCCAGGGTTCAATGGCTAGAACTCAGCTAGGCCTGCCTGGAGGAGGGGCTGACCTCTCCCCTTCTCTTGCTGTAACCACTCACAGACGTCATTAAAAGGCTTCTACTACGACTCGGGTCACCCAGTGACTGCGTTATTTTTGAGGAGGGACTTAGAGTGTGAGATCTAGGGAGGTCTGCCGACCCTGGCTCAGCCCTGACCCCAGGCCCTGTCTGGAGGTTACCTTCCCATTGGAATTGCCACACCAGCATGCTCTCTGTCCATGTCACTCATCACTGTCTCCCTGTCCTCCCACTTTGACCCTTTGTCCACACAGGCTGTCTCAACAAGCACTGAGGATAGGCCTGTGCAGGACATGGCATCAGAAACCCAGCTGCACCCTGGGTCTTTCTTACCCGGCCTTTGGGTCAGATCCAGGCAAGGAATCTGGGAGGTTCGGAGGAGGAGGAGGGACAGAAGCAGTCCCCAGTCTTAGGCTCCTCACTGGTAGGAGGAGCCATCACTCCTTCCCCACGAGATTCTTCCTCTTCTCAGCTGCGCAGCCCTAGCTAGTCCTTCTGAGGCAGAGCCTAGTGCTCTCCGGGATTTCAGTGTGTTCTGCTGGCTGGTAAGTAGATGCTGGGGCTGGAGAAATGACCCTGATTAAAAGCACAGACCGTTCTTCCAGAGGATTTGAGGTCAGCTTCCAGCACCCATGTCAGGTGGCTCACCAGCTGTAACACCAGCCCCAGAGGGATCCAGTGCTGCTGGCCTTTGCCGTCCATGGTCGTCTGCACTCCTGCTCATGTACACACACCCACACATGAAATGGGAGAAAGTTTTTAAAGGCCTTTTCTTTTTTAATTAAAAATTTCCATATATCCCAACCACAGTTCCCCTCCTGCTATTAATGCCTCCCCATCCCTTCTCCAGATCCACTCCTCCATTTTCCTTCAGAAAAGAGTAGGCCTCCCAGGAATATCCACATGGTGTAACAAGTTACAGGAAGACCAGTCACAAACCCTCAAGTCAAGGCTGGGTGAGGCAACCCAGTAGGAGGAAAAGGATCCCAAGGGCAGGGGAAAGAGTGAGAGACACCCCCACTCCCACTGTTAGGGGCCCCACAAAACACCACACCAAACCATAACATATATGCAGAGGACTAGCACAAGCAGAGCAGATGTTGTAGCTGGTGTGTAATCAGTACCTAGGAGACTGAAGCAGGAGGTTCAAGTTCTAGGTCACGGTTAGTGAGACCCTCTCTCTTTCAAACAAACAAACAAATATAAAAATAAAAATAAAGATTTGGTGTTGTGGCTCAAGCCTATAATTCCAACATGAGAAAGGTTGAGTAGGATCACTGTCTTAGGGTGTATAACCTAATCCAGTGTTCTCTGGAGGAACAGAACTTATAGAAGTTATAGAATGAATGAATATATATGAATATATGTATGTATATATATATGGGGTTTAGTTAGGCAGAAAAGATGCATGCCTTTAATCCCAGCACTCGGGAGGCAGAGACAGGTGATCTCTGAGTTTGAGGCCAGCCTGGGCTACAGAGAGAGATCCAGGTCAGCCAGGGCTACACAGAAACACCTTGTCTTGAATAGCAAAATCAAGAAAAAGAGAAAGAAAAAAAAAAACAAGAAAAACAAAATCAGTGGAAAAAAGCAGTGGTTCTCAACATTTTTAATGTTGCAACCCTTTAATGCAGTTCCTCATGTTATGGTGATCCCAACCATAAAATTATTTTCATTGCTATTTCATAACTGTAATTTTGCTACTGTTATGAATCATTGTGTGGTCTCCATTTTTCTCATGGTCCAGTGGCCACTAGTCTTCGAGGACAGAGGGCACAGAGGTGTCATACAGGGCTTTGTGTGGCCTGTGAGTATGACGGAGTCAGCTTCTGGGAGTCAGCTCAACTTTATTTCAGGGTGAGGGGAATATGTAGGATGGGGACAGCAGCTGGGGCATCACCTCATTTGTGTTTGGCAGCAGGGTCCTATCATACAGCTGGAGCACAACACCTAGTTATCATGTGGGGCAGGGGGAGAGCATTTGCAGGGAACTGTCAAAGGTCACACTTGAGTCAGGCACCCAAGCTCGGGGACAGCTTCCAAATAAGTCAGGCACCAGGCCTAGAGACACTATCCAAATGATATGGAGAGGGGTCCTGCTGCACAGGGGGTCCTCCATATTACACCAAGCTCAGAGAGCTTCCGGACACGGTAAACTGCAACCTTAAATGCAGGGTGCCCCAACAAATTGTAATGTAAGTATCTGATATGCAGGATATCTGATGTGACCCCTGTGAAAAGGTTGTTCAATCTCCCAAAGGGATCATGACCCACAGGTTGACAACCATTGCCTCAAAGGCTTGTGGAGTGTGGAGCATCCTCAGCCCCTCTGTAGCCCAGCAATTCGCCATCACCCACCAAAAGTGGGCTTGACAGGGATCTGACTGGGTTAGGGAGGAGGAGCTTGTGGGGTGCTGATTCTGGGTGTGCCTTTTTGACAATTCCCAAACCTAGGAAGGCCACTAGGACACAGGCCGCCACAGGGGCTGTTCCTTATCTTTCTGAGGACAAGGACTGGACCTGGTGGACAGGAAGGCCAGGGCTTGGTAGATCCATGTTGGCCTTGTAATGTTTCCAACACTGGCATGGGCAGTTTAATACTAGAGCTAGGTAGAAGGAAGCACCGTGGATTCTGCTGTGGACCATGACACAAAACATGCCTCCGTTTTCGAAGTCTCCCTCTTGAAGGAATAGGCCAGATCTGCTAGGAGCCCAAGTAGGGCTCCCTGTACTTAACCATCAGATCAGGCCTGAGCTCCCTAGAGGAGACAAGGGACAAACAATGTCCACCCCTTCTTCATAGAGTTTCTATGACAAACCAAAGTTCCATCCCCCCAAAGTTCATCCTGAGGAATTGGAACAGGCCTGAGACCTCAGCACAACTGACTCTGTGATAGAAATAACATTCAGGCCATAAAACTCAGAATGTAGCCAGCACCATCTAATCCATCGCAGTCCATAGTTCTGGGAAAGTTCTAAATGGACTAACCTTGCTTTTTGGCTCCTGAAATTCTGCTTCTGGCTAACTGTTCTTGCTAGCTGAAGTGTGTCCACCCAGGATGTGGTTTTAAAAGGTCACCCGAGAAAGGCTCGGAGCTACAAAGGGATCCCAAACACCCAGTGTAGTCACCGACTGGTTGACAATATAGGTTTTCCACTGGCTTAAACTCATGTCAAACAGCCTTCTCTGGTGGATAGCCCACATCACTGTATCTTAGAGAAGCATTAATTTAGACTTGTTTGTGCATTAGACTATTTCCTCCTTCATTTCTGTGCGTTGCACAGGGCTGGAAAGTTTCTGGGAACTTAAGGCAGGGTAGCTTAGATCTTCACAGAATCACTGTACTTCTGAGCTGCTTCCAAACAACACATATTTAAACATGCATTTGGACAAACATGGGAACAATATGTTCTCGCAGACCCAAACAGTGCAACCTGCATCCAGCTATCCTTTAAGTATGTTAAAAGTACCATTTTGTGTATTATTTTATTGATGGCCACAGTAGTTTGATGGTGAATATTTTCATTAATATGAAATATAACGTTTAGCAATGCTTTCCTCCAAAAGAACAAAGGATCCCCTTCCTATGGCTGCAGAGGGAAGTGATTCCCAATCAGTTAAGGGTCGTTTCCCCAGAGACTTTCACTTCCCTTTCCTTTCTGTGATGGTGGAAAATTATCCAATAAAAGACAAGCAGATCACGCTTCATACTGACTACAGGACAGAAGTTAGACAGCTGCAGTGTTGATGACTACAGTGAATATGAACATCCACACTGGGGAAGGGGAGTTGGTTTCACCAGTCCCCTAGCTGAGCTTCATGCAGACATTCCTCTAGAAAGAGACAAAGGAAACAAAATATCCCAATAGGCTTGGGGGAAAGGGAAGTAAGAACAAACCTACTCCAACAGATTCACGAAACACAACAAGGGAACAGAAAGAATATGACACAACCATCACCCACAACCAGCTGCCATAAAATAGAATTTAAACTACAGAGTTAGCTGAATGAGGAAGAACTCAGAGTTTTGCTTTTGAAAAGAACCAATGATTATATAGAAAAGGCAAACAAATGTAAGAATTAAGGAAATCTATCCAATAAGACAGTCTCCAAAGTGAATTCATATAACTGTAAATTGGGGGTGAATTTCCAAAATATAGAGGAAAAACTGCAGCTGAGGGCCATGTCAGGGTCTGTGGCCCTACTGCAGCCAGGGTCTGTGCTGATGTCTGATGCTCCTGTTACCATCGAAGGCCATGAAGACACCCGAGACCAAGGGCTATGTTGGTGTCTTGGAGCCATACTGCCACTGGGGCATTGGTGACATCCAGACTCAGCTGTTGTTTAGTTCCATGTCGGGTCCATGGTCCTACATCAGCTGGGGTCTGTGCTTAAGTCTGGGCCCTGTATTGCTACCAAAGGTCACATAGAGGCCCAGGGCTGGGGCTGCAACCTGAGGCCTTGGTGGTGTCTGATGGCCATATGTCCACCAGAACCATTCCCACCCGAGTGGCCATGCCTTCCACCCATAGCCAGGATGTCATCAGGGCTCAAGCTGCTGCCAATGGCCATGTCTGGGTCTGTGGTCCAGCTGCAGCTGGGGTCTGTGTTGATGTCTGTGGCCTGTCACCTCAGGAGGCCTTAGGAACCATTGGAGATGAAATCAGAGTGACATGGTGAACTGGCCCCACCCTTCACTGCTCTGGGAAAGCTGGCCTTGCCTCTGGCTGGCTACTACAGCAAGAGAGCTGGCCCCCTCCCCTCACCACAGGGAGGGTGATCTGACCCAGAGGGCAGGCATGTAGGGAGTTGCCTCCACTACCTTGTCTGAAAAGGATGGCCTCAGTGGCCCAGAATGACCAGCTTGGCTACCACCCGGGCCCATAGCTGGGCTTTGGGTTGAATCACACTAGCATCTACCCCATCTGGGACCTGCTGGAGCTTGTGAAGGTACTGGTTCTATAGAACAATACTGGCAAGATCTCCAAGCCTCAGGAGGCCACAGGCTATCTATCCCAGAGGAGTTCTGGTGAGGATCTAGTGAGGATGATGTGCCAGAAACCAGAGACCTTAAACCAGACCAGTGACTCACTGCAATGGACATTTACCAGTCAAGCTGATGGGACAAAGTGGCATACTGTATGGTACACCGAAGCCTCCAGGGCCACCAGGACCAGTGAAGAGGTGTTGGAGAAGCAGGAAAGAAGGAGGAGGAGCAAAGAGATTTTTATTTTTTATTTATTTATTTTTAATGTTCTTGATTACTGTGTTTTGTTTTCTTTTGTGGTGGGATGTGGCAGGGATAAGGGGAGGATATGGGGGGACTGGGAGGTGAGCAGAATTGGGGTACATGATGTGAAACTCCCAAAGAGTCAATAAAGAAGTTAAGTAAAAAAAGATTTTTTCAAAAAAAAAAAAGAAAGAAAGAAAAGAAAAGAAAAGAAAAGAAAAAAGAAGAAAATAAAATAAAATAGAAAGGCCTCAAATTAGAGAAAGAAATTGGTATATAGAACTCCCCAAAGACAAAGAGAGAAGAAACTCTCCATAACATACAGCAGTCAGGATGTCAAAAATATAAGCGCGCGGGGGGGGGGGGGGGGGATTGTAAAAGCAGCTTAAAAAAACGACAACTCACATTCAAAGGCAGAAAGATCAGAATCGCCCCAGACTTTTCATCTGCCTTCACAAAGGCCAAAACTACATGAAATGAGTTACTTCAAGCTCTGAAAGCAAACTGCGACCCAAGAATTCTATATTCAGTAAAGCCGTCTTTCAACATTGATGGGAAAATAAAGATATTTCAAGACAAACACAAATTAAGGCCATTCATGACAACCAAGCCAGACACTGAAGAAGGTTTATAATGGAATACCTCACAGGGAGAATGGAGGGCAGCTGTCTTCATGTGAAGCATGAGCACACACTTTATGAAAACAATAGATAAGCTAGACTTGAGAAAGAAACAACCCCTTCAACACAGCAGCTCAGCAAACCCTCAAAACCAATATGGGAGAAGAAAAAAAATACCAATAATCCAGCAAAACAGAAGAACATCACCTCACAAATTTAGAGGAAATAGCAAGCCCCTTCTTTTTTTTTCCCAGTTTTTTTTTTTTTTTAAGATTTATTTATTTATTATGTATACAGTATTCTGTTTGCACATATCCCTTTAGGCCAGAAGAGGGCACCAGATCTCATTACAGATGGTTTTGAGCCACCATATGGTTTTTGGGGATTGAACTCAGGACCTTTGGAAGAACAAGCAGTGCTTTTAACCTCTGAGCCATCTGTCCAGCCCAGCAAGTCCCCTCTTATAGTAACCTTAAATGTAAATTGTACGTGGTCTTTCTTTCCTGCCTGTCAGCTTCTAAATAACAGACTTAGAGATTGGATATGAATTATAAATGCTCGGCTGATATCTCAGGCTTAAGTCTTACACTTAACCCATCTTTCTTAATTATGCTTTGCCACATGGCCTGGTACCTTTTCTCAGTCCAGCATGTCTGTCTTGCTTCTCTGTGTCTGCCCATGACTCTCTGACTCTGCCCTCCTTCCTGCCCCCCACCCCCCAGCATTCTCCCTGTCTCAGGCTGTCTCACCCAATTTCTTTCTGCCTAGCTATCAGCCAATGAGCTTTTTATTGACAATGAGAGCAACACATTTTCACAGTGTAGAGGATTTTTCCACAGCAGTAAATGGCCCCAGTTTACCACTAAAAACATATAGACTGATGGACTGGATTAAAAGCAAGAACCAACTAAACATTCTCTCCAAGAAACACACTTAGCCAGCAAAGAAACAGAATCCACAATGTCAAAGGATGGAAAACAGGGGCTGGAGAGATGGTTCAGAGGTTAAGAGCACTGACTGCTCTTCCAGAGGTCCTGAGTTCAATTCCCAGCAACCCCATGGTGGCTCACAACCATCTGCAATGAGCTCTGTTGCCCTCTTCTGGCCTGTATACATGCTGTATACATAATAAATAAATATTTTTAAGAAAGGATGGAAAACAAACTATCAAGTGTGATGGCTAATCTTGGTTGTCAACTTAGCTACATCTGGAATCAACTAAAACCCAAGAAGCTGGGCACACACGCAAGGCATTTCCTTGAATAAATCATTTGAGGTGGGAACACCTGCCCTAAATCTGGATATTTTGAGGTCAGAAGTACTATCCTAAATCTGGGCCATATCTTCTGGTGGCAGCCTATATAATAGGAGGAAATGGAAGTTAGAAGCTTTTGTTTTTTGCCTGGTTGCCCTCACTCTTGCTGGCAAGCTCATCTATCCTGTTGTTGAGGCTTTCCTTTGCTGGTATTACTTCTTCAGAATTCCAACACAAACTGAAGACTAGCAGCTCTCTAGGACTTCCTGGGGATTCCATCTGCAACTGGAACTGCTGAGACATCCAGTCTGTGGATTGAAGAACTATCAGGTTCTTATGTAACTACTTAGACCATAGTATGGAAGACACTCTAATAATTTACACACACACACACACACACACACACACACACACACACACACACACACACATACACGTTCTATTAGTCTGTTCCTTTAGAGAACCCTGACTAATATACCAAACAAATGAAAAATATAAACAAGCAGATGTTGCTATCTTTCTATAAGGAAAAGTAAACTTTGTAGCAAATTATTGAGCTGAACTTAAGAGATATATAAAATATTCCCCCAATAGATAAGAAATACACATTTTTCTCAGCAGCACACATAACCTTCTCCCAAAGTATTCAAGCCTCAACAAAACAGAGAACAAACAACAAAACTAAGATAATTCCTTACATATTATCAGATCACAATGAAAATAAAACTAGAAATCAACAATGAGAGAAATGACCCAAACCCCAAAAATACTTGGAGGCTGAAGGATGCATTGTTGAATGAACAGTTGGGGATCATTCAAGAAATCAGACAGGACATTTTAAGATTCCCAGAAACAAATAATAATAAAAACAGAACCTGTCAGATCTCTGAGACAGCCAAGGCAGCCCTAAGAGGAAAGTTTACAGTAAATAATGACACTGCACCCAAGGTGACTTTTCTACTGGGTTCTCATCTGCTGTGTCCTTTTCCTCCACATGGGGCAGTGGTGAGGCTCAGCAGCTTGAGGGAAAGATGCACTGCTTCTCTTGCTGGCAAACTTTCAGAATAAAGGAGGTGACATCAGTGATGCCTAAGTGCATAGAGCTGAAGGAATCTGTAAGAAAAAAGTCAAGAAATTAGCAAAGAGGAGTAAAGGAAGAAGTAACACACTTGCACTTTTTTTCTACAAAGCATATGACTTTAATTACTGTGAAAATGCTACACTCTGGGCCTTTAATCCCAGTACTACGGAAGCAGAAGCAGGTGAATCTCTGTGAGTTCAAGGCCAGCCTGGTCTAGAGAGTGAGATCCCGGACAGCCAGGGCTGTACAGAGAAACCCTGTCTCAAACAAACAAACAAACAAACAAACAAACACACACACACACAAAAACAAAATGAAAAATTGAAAAAAAAAGTCCCACTCTGTAGTTCCTTGTAGAGTCCTGACACACCCAGATGATTTGTGTTCATATTTCACACAGAACACACACAAAGTAGTCTAGAAGAGAGACTGTCTAGGGTTTGTGGTGGTCCAGGGCAATTAGGGTTGTTTAGGATCAGCATAACAGGTGCAGGTCAACAGTAGGGACTCAGATTGCAAAGCTGAGGTGCTTCCTGTACCCAGACATCCCTGGGAGCAGTGCGGTGGGAAGTGCCTGTGGAACTGTGCCAAGTGGTGCCCACCTCCAAGATCAGAGGCTCCAGACACTCTCACTGGTTATGGGAAGCTATCTGCGTTTCTCTGAGCCTCCCTACTTTCTAGAGTATTGTCAGGACCCAACAGCATGAAGTCAGAAAGTGCTTCCTCCAGGCTCGGCCCAAGCGACTGATGTGTCCCGAGCTGAGACTCTAATGAGTGTGGATGTTCTCTGCACCTTCAAGAAGCTCTCTATCCTTGGCCCAGTTTTTCTGAGCCTTGATCAAAGCACTTCTCCTATTGTAAAGGAGGTTCTAAAATTCCTATTGGAGTACCAAATAGAGATGTGTCTGGAGTGGAGACCTGTGGAGGGTAATCCAAGGGACCTCATGTGCACTGAGATGTCTGGATAGAGATGTTTGTGATCACCCACTGCACAAACATATTTGAAGCACCTACTTACTGTATGAGGGTGAATTCATAATTCTGAGAGCAGACAGGACTTCTAGGCTCTGGACTTGGATTCCACTCCAGGAATCAGGGTCTCCCTAGAGGTCTTTTGGATGGGGACCTGGGACTCTACAGGTGACATCCTTCCTGGTCTCCTCTAGGTATGCATACTTCTACCCTGATTGTGAAGAGGATGAAGAAGTTATGGAGTAAGTGGGCTTTGCAACAAGAGAAAGGCCTTGGCTCTCCAGAGTTGGGTCATTTGGGTTCTAAGGGTCAGCCTGGTCTACAGAGCCAGTCTAGGACAGGCTCCAAAAGCTACAGAGAAATCCTGTCTCGAAAAACCAAAAATAAATAAATAAAATAAAATAAAAATAAAAAAAGAACATAATCCCTGACCCCTGAAACAGGTTAAAGAAAGGGTTAAGTCAAAGAAAAACTCTCTGGTATAGGGAACAAAATGTCTACCTATAATGCCCATTGATATCCTAAAAAATTGGGCCCACACTTGTCAATTAATAGATTTATTAACTAAAATGGTTTTGCAATGAGATAAGATACTTGACCTCTAGCCAGGTGGTGGTAGCACACAAGGCAGAGCCAGGCAGATCTCTGTGAGTTTGAGGCCAGCCTGGTCTACAGAGTGAGATCCAGGACAGGTACCAAAACTACATAGGGAAATCCTGTCTCGAAAAAAACAAAACAAAACAAAAAACAAAAAACCCAAAAAACAAAACAAAACAAAATAACTCCAAAACACACAAAACCAAAAAACCCCCAAAACTCAAAAAAAAACCAAACCCTTGAACTTCTTTATACAAAACAAAAGAGGTATGATATGACTTTAAGAAATTATTATTTCTATATAAATTATTCAGGATTATAATCTGGCTGGACTCAAAGATCAGAACTACAGGGCCTTAAAAAACAACAGTAAAAGAATGTATGTCTAGCTTCCTTGTCTTTGCTACCATTGGTAAGCTGTAACTGATGGGGAATTGTGTATGTCTAGATTTGACTTATACTTGTTCTTAGAGTTAATTTATATATACCTAATAGATTTTGTTCTGTTGGTCCTCAAGCAACTTTAGAGATCTGAGAATATGGCATTTAATATAAAGGCTTTTTATGATAGAGAGACATGTCAGCTCCTGGCAGCATCCTGTATTTTCTCCCAGAAAATGGATAGCTGCAGAAAACTTCCACCTGAAAGCTTATGGCAAGTCTGGCCATACAGCAAAAACCTGAGATCCTGTCCAGACTGAATAAATGGAACAACAGAGGATCAATTGCTCCATGATGCGAAGTCAATGTGAGTCAGTCTCCCCAAATGCCTACTCCATTCACACACAAAATCTGTCAGATGTTCTGGGCTTAGCAGCTGAACAAGTGCTGCCTTTAGGGCTTCTGTCCCCACAACAACCACAGAGAAACCTGGGATAGCTGTCCTGGGTGGCTGGAAAGCTGTCTCACTTCTTAAATTTATCCTTCCCAGATCTGACAGTGTTTGATGACTAGGGTACCAGTTTAACAGCCCCAATCCCAAGACAACAAGCACCTTGATAACTCATTGATATGTTTCCTGTTAATAATACAAACAGGTATGCCTCATTCACAGACTTCATGGTATAGGATAGACTAGTTTCAGATATAACTCCAGAGGTTCAAAGTTTTAATATTGATAAATGCAGTTTTGATAAACTAATACAGCATTGACTACAAACAGTTCTTAAGAGTCCTTAAATTTCTATGAATTTTTAACCCTTTTGCTATGACACTAAGATGTAAATCTGTTTTAGCAGTCTGGCAGATACCTACAGGCTCCTGGAAAAGTTCTGATACTATATCAAGATATCTGGTCTGATGAAAACTAACAGTCTCCAGAGCCCATTTTGACCCACTGATTTTTGAGCATATTTTACAGTTTTACCCCTCCTGCTTGGGTCAAGGCCAATCTACAGAGTGTCCTCCAGATGCGCCAACCCCTGCACCAGCACTGAAGACACCAACTGGGTGAATACACCCCCATCTCCTGATAAACAGTAGATGCGATGTCTCATGTACTCCTGAAGAACACATCATCCCTCAATTCACTGCTGGTACCACCTCTCCAGGCTCCAGTGGACACCTACCTGGCAACCAGAACCTGGTTCTCCAAGATGTCCCAATAAAGGACATATTGGCTCTCATGTCTCACTCATTCACCCTTGCCTCTTCTGTACAACCAGGGGACCTCTCTGTCCCATACTTTCCAGCAGTTATCACTTTTCCCATGGCTAGCCCCGCTCATGGAGTCAATGATACTATTTTTCTCCTAGCAACCTGCCTTCTCAGCTGCCTCAAGGAACAGACACCTGAGATCCCTTAAAGAGGAAATATATAATTCCCTTAAAGAGGAAATGAAAAACTCCATTAAAGAGGAAGTGAAAAACTCCCTTAGAGAGGAAATAAAAAATTCCCTTAAGGAAATGGAAGAAAAAACAAAAAATTGGAAGAAATCAAAGAAAGCCAAGAAAAAGTAATTAAACAGATGAAGGAAACAATCCAAGATCTGAAAAATATAATTGAGACAATAAAGAAAACACACACTGAGGGAATATTGGAAATAGAAATCCTGACTAAATGAACAGGAACTACAGAAGCAAGTATAACCAACCAAATGCAAAAGATGGAATAGAGAAATCTCTGACACTGAAGACACAATAGAGAAAATAGATGTATCAGTCAAAGAAAACACTAAAGACAAAAAAGCCGTAACACAAAACATCCAAGAAATTTGGGACACCATGAAAAGACCAAACCTAAGAATAATAGGTATAGAAGGAGAAGAATACCAACTCAAAGGCACAGAAAACATATTCAACAAAATCATAAAAGAAAACTTTCCTAACCTAAAGAAAGAAATACCTATGAAGATACAAGAAGCTTACAGAACACCAAATGGGCTGGATCCAAAAAAAAAGTCCCCTCACCACATAATAATCAGAACACTAAACATACAGAACAAAGAAAAAATATTAAGAGCCACAAAGAAAAAAGACCAAATAACATATAAAGGCAGACCCATCAGAATAACACCAGGCTTCTCAACAGAGACTATGAAAGCTAGAAAAGGTCCTGAACAAATGTTATGTAGACACCAAGAGACCACGGATGCCAACCCAGACTATTATACCCAGCAAAACTCTCAATCACCATAGACAGAGTAAACAAAATATTTCATGATAAAACCAGATTTAGACAATACCTGTCCACAAACCCAGCCCTACAGAAAGCACTAGAAGGAAAAATCCAACCTAAAGAAGCTAAACACACCCATGAAAACTCAGGCAATAGCTAATTCCACACCAACAAACACCAAAGAAGGACAACACAACACAACCACAAAAATAACAGGAATTAACAATCACTGATCATTAATATCCATCAATATCAATGGTCTCAACTCACCTATAAAAAGACACAGAATAGGGGTTGGGGACTTAGTTCAGTGGTAGAGCACTTGCCTAGCAAGCGCAAGGCCCTGGGTTCAGCCCTCAGCTCTGGAAAAAAAAAGACAAAAAAAAAAAAAAAGGCAGACTAACAGAATGGATAAGAAAACAGGATCCATCCTTCTGCTGCATATAAGAAACACACCTTAACTTCAAAGACAGACACTACCTCAGAGTAAAGGGCTGGGAAAAGGCTTTCCAAGCAAATGGACCTAAGAAACAAGCTGGTGTAGCTATCCTAATATCTAATAAAATAGACTTCAAACTAAAATCAATAGAAAGAGATCAGGAAGGACATTACGTATTTATCACAGGAAAAATACACCAAGATGAAGTCTCAATTCTGAACATTTATGCCCCAAATACAAAGCCACGCACATTCATAAAAGAAACTTTACTAAAGCTTAAAACACACAGCAAACCCCACACATTAGTAGTGGGAGACTTCAACACACCACTCTCACCAAAAGACAGATATACCAGACTGAAACTCAACAAAGAAATAAAGGACCTAACAGAGGTTATGATTCAAATGGGCTTAGTAAATATCTACAGAACATTCCATCCTAACACAAAAGAATATACCTTTTTCACAGCATCCCATGGCACCTTCTCAAAAATTGACCACATGCTTGGTCACAAAACAAATCTCAACAGCTACAAAAACATTGGAATAACCTCCTGTATCTTATTGGACCACCATGCCTTAAAGTTAGACTTCAACAACAACAAAAATTACAGAAAGCCAAAATCTCTTGGAAACTGAATAATGCTCACCTGAAACATCAATGGGTCAAGGAAGAAATAAAGAAGGAAATTAAAGATTTCCTAGAATTCAATGAAAATGAAAGTACAACATACCCAAACTTATGGGACACTGTGAAAGCAGTGCTAAGAGGAAAATTCATGGCCCTGAACGCACACATAAAGAAGATAGAGAAATCTCATACCAGTGAATTAACAGCACAACTGAAAGTGCTAGAACAAAAAGAAACAAACTCACCCAGGAGAAATAGACGCCAGGAAATATTCAAATTGAAGGCTGAAATCAATGAAATAGAAAACAAGAGAACAATACAAAAAATCAATGAAACAAAGAGTTGGTTCTTTGAGAAAATCAACAAAATAGACAGACCCCCTAGCCAAATTAACTAAAAGGCAAAGAGAGAACACCCAAATTAACAAAATCAGAAATGAAAAGGGAGACATAACAACAGACAATGAGGAAATCCAGAGAGTCATCAGGTCATACTTCAAAAACCTGTACTCCACAAAATTAGAAAATCTGGAAGAAATGGACAATTTTCTGGATAGATACCACATACCAAAGTTAAATCAAGACCAGATAAACCATTTAAATAGACCAATAACCCCTAAAGAAATAGAAACAGTCATCAAAAGTCTCCCAACCAAAAAAAATCTCAGAACCAGATGGTTTCAGTGCAGAATTCTACCAGACTTTCAAAGAACTAATACCAATACTCTTCAAATTGTTCCACACAATAGGAACAGAAGGAACACTACCAAACTCTTTCTATGAAGCTACAATTACCCTGATATCCAAACCAAATAAAGATGCAACAAAGAAAGAGAATTACAGACTACTCTCCCTCATGAACATTGATGCAAAAATACTCAACAAAATATTGGCAAACCGAATCCAAGAATACATCAAAAAAATTATCCATGATGACCAAGTAGGTTTCATCCCAGGGATGCAAGGATGGCTCAACATACGAAAATCTGTAAGTGTAACATACCATATAAACAAACTGAAAGAAAAAGAACCACATGATCATCTCATTAGATGCTGAAAAAGCCTTTGACAAAATCTAACACCCCTTCATGATAAAGGTCTTAGAGAGATCAGGAATACAAGGAACATTCCTAAACATAATAAAGGCAATTTACAGCAAGCCAACCTCCACAATCAAATTAAATGGAGAGAAACTCAAACTGATACCACTAAAATCAGGAACAAGACAAGGCTGTCCACTCTCCCCATATTTATTCAATATAGTACTAGAAGTTCTAGCTAGAGCAATAAGACAACAAAAAGAGACTAACGGAATACAAATTGGAAAGGAAGAAGTCAAACTTTCACTATTTGCAGATGATATGATAGTATACATAAGTGACCCCAAAAATTCTACCAGGGAACTCCTACAACTGAAAAACTCCTTCAGTAAAGTGGAAGGATATAAGATCAACTAAAAAAAAAATCAGTAGCCCTCTATACATAAATGATAAAAGGGCTGAGAAAGAAGTTAGAGAAGCATCACCCTTTACAATAGCCACAAATAATATAAAATACCTTGGGATAACACTAACTAAACAAGTGAAGGACCTTTTTGATAAGAACTTTAAATCTCTAAAGAAAGAAATTGAAGAAGATATCAGAAAATGGAAAGATCTCCCATGCTCATGGATAGGTAGAATTAACATAGTAAAAATGGCAATCTTACCAAAAGCAATCTACAGATTCAATGCAATCCCCATCAAAATCCCAACACAATTCTTCACAGACTTGGAAAGAACAATACTCAACTTCATATGGAAAAACCAAAGACCCAAGATAGCTAAAAGAATCCTGTATGGGGGCTGGGGATTTAGCTCAATGGAAGAGCGAAGGCCCTGGGTTCAGTCCTCATCTCTGACAAAAAAAAAAAAAATCCTGTATGATAAAGCAACCTCGGGAGGCATCATGAACCCTGACCTCAAGCTCTACCATAGAGCTATAGTAATAAAAACAGCCTGGTACTAGTATAAAAACCAACATATGGACCAATGGAATTGAATTGAAGACCCTGACATTAACAGCTTAGATGCAAGATTGTAAAACATCAGAAGTGGGGTTGGGGACTTAGCTCAGTGGTAGAGTGCTTGCCTAGCAAGCACAAGGCCTGGGGTTTGATCCTCAGCTAAAAACAAACAAACAAACAAAAAAACCCAAAAAACCAAAAAAGCATCAGAAGCGAACTTCTGCCATCCGGGGTTCTCCCATTGTGCTGTAAGCCTGTATTTAAGACCTCCCTCCTTCAATAAATGGCATTCGGCATTAAAAGAAGAAGAAGAAGAAGAAGAAGAAGAAGAAGAAGAAGAAGAAGAAGAAGAAGAAGAAGAAGAGGGGGTCAAGATCAAGGTGGGAAAACCCACAGAGACAGCTGACCAGTGCTAGTTGGAGCTCACTGACTCTGGACTGACAGACAGCCTGGGAACCTGCATGGGACTGAATAGGCCTGCTGAATATGGGTGACAGCTATATGACTCGGTCTGTTTGTGGGGCCCCTGGCAGCAGGACTAGAACTTATCCCAGGTGCATGAACTGACTTTCTGGAGCCCATTCCCTGAGGTGGGATACCTTGCTCAGCCTTGATACAATGGGGAGGGGCTAGGCTCTCCTTCAACTTGGTATGCCAGACTTTATTGATTACCATGGGAGGCCTTACCCACTCTGAGGAGTGGATGGGGGTTGAGTGGGAGGGAGGTGAGGAGGCGGGAGAAGGAGAAGAAGGGGCAACTGGGGTTGGTATGTAAAATGGAAAAAATTTAATAAATAAATATATTTAACATAAAAAAATCACAAATGGCTGAAAGACATTTAAAGAAATCATCAACATCCTTAATCATCAGAGAAATGCAAATCAAAATGACTCTGAAATACCACCTTACACCTGTCAGAATGGCTATGATCAAAAACACTAATGACAGTCAATGTTGGAGAGGATGTGGAGCAAAGGGAACACTCCTCCACTGTTGGTGGGAATGCAAACTTGTACAACCACTGTGGAAGTCAGTATGGTGGTTTCTCAGAAAATTGGGAATCGATCTACCTCAAGACCCAGCCATACCACTCTTGGGCATATACCCAAGGAATGCTCAACCATACCACAGAGATACATGCTCAACTATGTTCATAGCAGCATTATTGTAATAGCCAGAACTTGGAAACAACCTAGATGCCCATCAGCTGAAGAATGGATTAAGAAAATGTGGTACATATACACAATGGAGTACTACTCAGCAGGGAAAAATAATGACAGCATGAAATTTGCAGGCAAATGGATGGAACTGGAAAATATCATCCTGAGTGAGGTAACCCAAACTCAGAAGGACAAACATGGTATGTACTCACTCATAAGTGGATTCTAGATATAAAGCAAAGGACAATCAGACTGTAACCCACAGAACAATGGAGGCTATATATATGGCATGGAGGACCCAAGGATGACTATAGCTTAGAATAAGATTTGGTTTTACTCAATTACTGAGCAACCCTCAATGAAACATTACACTATTTTTTTTTAAGATTTATTTATTTATTATGTATACAGTATTCTGTCTGCAAGTATGCCTGCCGGCCAGAAGAGGGCACCAAATCTCATTACAGATGGTCATGTGGTTGCTGGGAATTGAACTCAGGACCTCTGGAAGAACAGCCAGTGCTCTTAACCTCTGAGCCATCTCTCCAGCCCGAAACATTACACTATTAAGATAAGAATTTATACTGTATCAAGCTGATAATAGAAAAATAAATTAATTAAAAAATAAAAAAAATTTGAACTATTAAAAAAAACCCAAACAAACATATTTTGCTAAAGCAAAAAGGGGAAACTAGAGGCTCATCATTCCTCTCCACATTCTATTCTTTCCATTGTTTTATATATTTAAAATTTTTCATCGGTGGATTCTGCTGGAGTATCCACTGCAGATAAGCACCGGAGGGCTCCTGTTGCAAATCACCCTCTGGAACGATGGAAGGATCTTTCTACTGACACTTGGAGGGGACCCAATCTGGTGTTGGGTGGGCCTGGGGTTCTGTTTATGTCTTTTCTCAGGACAATGAGATTCCCCATTGGGTCTCTGAGCGCTGTGTGTGCCCTGTGGCTGCTGCTGAAGCCCAACATGGCAGAGACCTATTGGGCCTTTGTGAAAAACTCTCCCCTTCCGATGCCAATGGGGATTGAGAGCCCAATATGGCCAGCTTTGGCAAGCATTAATGTAAGTCTAGGAACTGCAGCCATGCAGTTGGATTCTCCAGAAGGTAATGTATGGTAACTGCTTTTTAAAGTAAGTTTGAGAACGTGTCACCCAGACACCTTGGACATTAAGGATCACACTGAAGATCACGGACCTCCATTTGGTAACAGTAACATGTCAGCTACGCATTTCATTCTCACGATCCTCTTCAAGCTGGAGCAGCACCTACTTGGTAAATTAACGCTCCTTGCTCTTGCAATACTATTTGAGTCTGGGGTCTTCCTTCAGCCCTTTCTTGGGACCCTACACACAAAAAAGAAAATGACAGAGACATTTCGTTATGACCACCGATGTAAACACTTTCAAAGTGCCTTCACACTGAACTCAGGAGCACATTAAGATGATTACACATGACAGATCTCTCAGCTACTTTTCCACTGCTGTGGTGAAACCCCGCCGCCATGCCGACCTTCAGAATGAAAGATTTCTTTGGGGCTTATAGTTTTAGAGGGATAAGAGCCATCACCACCAGCGGGGGCAGTGTAGTAGTAAGCACCAGACATGGTGACAGGAGAGGCTGAGAGTTCACATCTGGACCATGAGCAGGAAGCAGAGAGAGCAAACCCCAAAGGGCTCCATGTCTTTGAGCTCCCAAAACCCAACCCTTGTTGGAGGATATACTTCCTTCAGCAAGGCCACACTTTATAAGCCTCCACAAACAGGGCTTTGAAATGAAGAGAATATGAAAGACATCTCATTCAAACCACAACCAAGAGGGTTTCATTCCAGAAAGGCAAGGTTGGTTTACATATTAAAATCAAGAAGTTTAATGTCTGGAGAGATGGCTCAGTGGAGCTCTTCCAGAGGATCTGGGTTGATTCCCAGCACCCACATGGTGGCTCACAACTGTTTGTAATTCCATTTCTAGGGGATGTGGTGCCCTCTTCTGGCCTCCTCCAGCACCAAGTATACACATAGTACACAGACATATATGCAGACAAAACACCCATAAATATACATAAAATAAAAATCTCAAAAAAACAAAATGAAACAGCCAGGAGTGGTGGTGTACTCCTTTAATCCCAGTACCCGGGAGGCAGAGGCAGGTGGATCTCTGTGAGTTCAATGCAGCCTGGACTACAGAGCGAGTTCCATGGCAGCCAGCGCTATGTAGGTAAACACTATCTCAAAAGAAAACAGAAATAAAGATATAGAGGAAGGAAGGAATGAATATTGTAGTGGGTAGCCATCCCAGCATTGGCCTGGAAGTTCCAACCCCCACTGAGGCTTCGGTAATGGTCACACCCACAAGGCAGGGCGGAGGAGGAAGTGGAAGACCCAGCACTGAGAGGAGAGGTCTCTGGGATGCTGGACGCAGGAGGTAGACTGAGCAGAGTTCTCCAGAGAACACCGCCAGACTGCGCCATACCTTTGCCAGACCCTACAACCTATCCCTTCATTTGTAAGTTACCCCACAAAATAAACCTCCCTTTTAACTATGTGGAGTGGCCTTAATAATTTCACCAATAGAATATGGTGATATTTTATTTGCACTGAAATGTGATTTTATTTGTATGTTAGTAAAGTTGCCTGGGGATCAGAGCTAAGAGTAAGCCATTAAGCAGAAGTCTGGTAGTGGTAGCACATGCCCTTAATCTGATCACATGTCAGGCAGAGAGTCTCTGTTTGTTCAAGGACACAACCAAGCGGTGACCCAAACCTTCAATCTCAGTACCAATCATAGAGACCTGGAGGTCTGTATAGACAGGAAGTGACAAGGAAGTCATGTGGTGGGGTTTACAGCCAATGAGAAGGCAGAACAGAAAGTCAATAAAAAGACAGGACACAGGAAGAAGGTCTCTCAAGGGGAAGGATGGCAGTGAGTGGTAAGATAAGGTGATCTTAGCTCTTGGCTACTGCTGATCTCTGGGCTTTTAACTATTTATTTGGCTCTGTGTTTCTTATTTAAGAAGACCATTTAGAATTACATCTACAAAGGAAGGAAAAGAGAAAGAAAGAGTAAAAGAAAAAGGAAAGATAACACTCCATTTAAATAAATGTAAGGACAGGAATCACACCATTCAATTGACTGCTGAAAAGACATTTGACAAAGCTTAATATGCCTTCATAAAGTCCTGGAGACTTTAATAATAGATGAAACATATCTTAAAATAATGAAGGCTATATATAAGAAACCCATAGCCAACAATATATTAAATGGAAACAAACAGCGTTTCTCTAAAATCAGAATGAAGCAAGGATGCCCACTGTTTCCTCTCTGAATCACTACAGTGGCTGAAGTCATAGATACAGCAATGAGAATGGTACAAGAGGGATGGAAACAGGACAGGAAGATGCCAAACCATCCCTATTTGCAAGTGACAGCATTCTTTACTTAAAAGGCCCGAAACAACCTACGAGAAAACCCTTGGATCTAATAAACACATTATAATTGCAGGACCCAAAATCAGTATTAAAGAAAAAAGCAGACTTCCTATATATCAAGAATATACTCTGAGATAAAGAAGTTGAGAAAAATATCCCATTCAAGTTAAGTACAAAAATTTATTTAGGAATATATCTAACCAAAGAAGATAAAGTCTCTAAAATGAAGTTTTTAGGACATTGAAAAGGGAGGTCATAGAAGATACTTTACGATGAAAAGCCCTTCCAAGGTTGGTAGAACTAATATTGTGAAAATAGCTACATTATCAAAATTCATTTACAGTTGCATGCAATGTCTATCAAAATTCTGTTATGGCTTATTGGTGTTGATGTACGCCTTTAATCCCAGCACTTCGAGGCAGAGGTAGGTGGATCTCTGAGTTCCAGGTCAGCCAGAGTTCCAGGTCAGCCATAGCTACACAGCCATGTCTGTCTAAGAAAAGACAATACCAAAAATTCTGATATCTTATGTCACATGTTCAGTTAAAAAAAAATCCAGGAATCCGTATGGAATCACAGAAGGCAATGAATTGCCAAGGTGATCCTGGGGGAAAGAATGCTGTTAGAGGCCTCACAATTCCAAGCTCAATGACAACACAGAGCTTTAATGACAGACACTAGCCTACTGACGTGAATGGAGGCAGTCCAGTGAAACGGGACACAGGTTCCCAAATAAGATGATATAGTTATGGGTTTGGGATTTAGCTCAGTGGTAGAGAGTTTGCACAGCAAGCGCAAGGCCCTGGGTTCGGTCCTCAGCTAAAAAAAAAAAAAGATGACATAGTTATGCTACCTTAATTTTTGATAAAGAACACAACATGCATCAAAAAAGATGGCCTATTCAATAAATGGTGCTGATAAAGCTAGGCATCTCCATGTGTAATAATGGAATTGAAATCTTACATTTCACCTTGTACAAAAATCAATTCACCCGAAGTTGATAGGTGGACCCTGGCTCACCAGATTCCCACCATCTGTGAGGGAAAGTAGCAAAATCGGTCTCTTTTTAATGTATACAATGAGCACACATCTCATCCTCCCACGTGAGTTAATGAAGTTGGGAATCTTGTCAGCAAACAAGCAGGTTAAGACGCTGGCAGGCAGCCTCCAGAAATAGTGGTAAGAACAATAAAGTTGGAAAAGGGAGATTTGTCCTGGCCATCCCTTCTCCCCATTGCCCTTACCCAATTCCAGCCACCCCACCCTCTCCTACAGGCCTGAGCCCTTTTGAGCTTCTTTATGGAAGGTCCTTCTTCCTTAATCACCACCTCCCAGCCCAGACCCCCCCACTGGCCAGGTCCCTCCCCCACCTCTCTCTTCTGAGGTCCTTTATCCGTTCATACTGTGATCCTCACCACCCCCTCAGCTGCCAAGCTCCTGGGACATCCATTATGGTACCATCTCTCCAGGCTCAAGCAGGCACCTATTCAGGGTACATGGTCTGTCTAGCAGCTAGGACCCTCCACTCTCTGGTTTTCCAAGATGTCCCACTAAAGGGCCTGTCTGCTCTTCTGCTCCGTGCATCATCTTCACAGTACAACTAGGGCAGATGTTAATGATCGATTTTTTCCTAGAAACTTGCCCTCTTTGCTTCAAGAAACAGACGCCTGAGGTCTCCAGGATGACAATTAACCAGAGGCTCCTCCGCTCACACCTCCTGCTGAATGTGAGCTCACCAACTCCCGACTCCTCTTTCCCACATCGCCCCATGCCTACAAGAAGTAGTCACACTTGAACCCGTGTCCCTATATACCCAAAGAGTCTGGGATGTTTGGGTGGGAGCTCCACCTCAATGCCTGGCACCCTGGTATCCCTATACCCAGAGTCTGGAATGTTTGGAAGGAGTCTGGTGGAAGATCCACCTCAACTCCCCTCCCCCATCTCTTTCCCCAAACCCCTGCCCCTTCAAAGTCCACCAAACACAGCTCCTCCCCAGAGAGGCTCAAGACCACTCCCACAGGGTCTATAAGCCATATCCCAGATTCCAGTCTCACGTCCCTGTCTTCTCTCTGCTGCGGGATGGGGAATCGCCCAGGAGTGCTTTACCCATTAAACCTGGGCTTTCCCATTTGGTCTGATTCGGTTTGCTGCGTCAGCAGAGAGGCCTTCAGGAGGCCCAAAAACCTACCATTAACCAGATGCTTCCAAGTCCTTCCCTTCTTCCCCTCTCGCCCTCCCTCTCATCCCCCTCCCTCTTCTGCCTCTCTCCTTGCTCCTTTCTCCCTCCTCTCCCCCTCCCTCCTCCCCCTCTCTCCATTCTTCCCCCCTCCCCCCCCCTCTTCTTCCACTTCCCCCCTCCCCCTCCCTCTTCTTCCACTTCCCCCCTCCCCCTCCCTCTTCTTCCACTTCCCCCCTCCCCTGCTCCTCCTGTTCCCTTCTGGACTTGCTCCAGATATGGTGGTCATCTTGCTGTTCCAGGAGCGAGCCTGGACATGCTAGAGGAAGACCTTTCCCAGAAGGCCTTGCTTCTTCCTTTCCCAGGCCGGCTGCGAGGAGGAGCTTCCCCTGCACCACTGGGCGCTCTCTCCTCCTACGCTGCTTTATTTTCCAACTTTA